>NW_027104663.1:239777-249647 GCF_000696795.3 Halyomorpha halys | reverse complement strand
CGATATTAATAAGAATGTAAAATATCGATATGGATATTTACCGGAGAACACTTTTTCCAGATGACCTTTTTTTTTTTTTTTTTAGAAACCGATATTCCGATATCATCGGGAGACAAACAATATCGATATTCCGATATTATCGGTTCCTTAATATCGATATCAAAATATCGGATATCGGAGACCAAATATCGATATTCCGATATTATCGATATCGATATTCCATCCCTAATCCTATCATAAATTGAAAATCCAAATTAAAACCAGAAACAGCTATTCTTATTTTTAAAACAATTCTAAGGCCACTGCTGACGTATGGCTGTGAAGTCTGTGGAGCGGCATCCAGTTCGAAAAGGAAAAAAATTACATTCTTTTCAAAATAAAGTCGTAAGAATTTCAGTGGATGCTCCTTGGTTTGTAAGAAGTAGCTAATTGTCAGGATCACATCAAAAAAGATTCATGAAGTTCCACTCCCAGTTACCTAAAGTTAGAAGAGAAGCAACCTACAACTTGGGAAATCCAACCACAACCCGAAGACAGAAGCCCAGGCTGCTGCAGGACATCCTGTATGATAAATTCTATATCAGTTTTATTATTGTCACTCTGAAATCTTATTTTCTTCTCTCTTCACCTCTTCACTTTAATTTTTTTTTCCATTAGAAGTCAATTATTTATTTTGTTGAATACACAAATGTCATTGTTGTCGTTATTAACTTTACTTTTATCTTTTATTATGAATTATTATTTTAATCTATTTATTTTGTCTGAATTTTTTGTTTTGTTTATAACATCGTATATAGTAAGAGATGTCTTTTGTATGAGACTATACCCCCTCACGATCAATACTTAAAAAAAAATAAATGTACCCCTTACATTAAAAAATGACCGATAGTTAGTTTTGAAATTTCACTTTTTTTTTTTTAAACATAACTGTTCAAACATTTTATAACTCAACTAATAAATTATTAATAATAGCCTTTGAACTTGCACTAAATAAGTACGTATAATCGAACCTAATCGATATGAGACTAAGATTATCGACTTAATAAATGAAATGAAAGTTAAAAAAGTTGAAGGTGAATTGTGGATTTTTTTTGTGTCTTCAGACTTTACAGGAAAACATAATTAAGGAATTAAATAATTAGTTACTTGACAAGTTCCAACTTTCAGAGTAGCTTCCAGGAATCACAATTGGGTTCGAGGGTTATGTTTTGTTTAAGAGCCTTTAATAAGCAAAACCTTTTATAGGTTTTTATGTTTAAAAGCTTTCTTTCTTTAATTAAATTATTTCTACATTTCTAAAAATTTTGTTATTATTTTATTTTTGGGAGACTAAAAGTTCATATTTTCGGGAAAAAAGTGTGATGTCAGTAACACCACGATAGTCTTTTCAATAGTTTCAGTAACTATATAGAACTTATGGTTTTATAAATAAAATTATTAATAATAATGAAGATTTATCAAGAAACGGTGTTAATTAATGTGTCACAAAAAGTAATAAAACACTTGAAACTTGGAATATATGGCTTTGATAGATGAGAACGTCTTTTATTAATAAAATGTGTCACTTACATTTCTGATCCTTTTGTCTGGAGAGGGGCATCTTTTAGGAAAAAAAAAACTGTAATCATTCCAAAACGAAATCCTAATAATCGTAGTAGATTCTTCTCGGTTTATGAGGAACAGTTAATAACATCTTGGGCTAAAATAGAATTTTATTGATGATTTGATTGATGTATCTCGCCTCTCATAAATAAAGTACACTCAGTGGTCGAATTCTGTGACAATCGATTTACTTTTCGTTAGTGACGAATATCGATTGTATCATCGAGCTACTCGATACATGCCAACTTCACCAAGCAGTATGCTTTTACCAGCTTTTGACGCTACTAGTGTGATTGTATGATTATTAGTGTTTTAAAATTATTTATTTATGAACGAGGTGGCTCAGTGGTAAGGCACTCCAAGAACCTAGGTTCGACTCCGGTTTATGATAGATAATTATTTATTCTGATACTGCAGCCGTGAGACAATCCTGTGGGTATGGTAGCCCTCCGGGATCCACCCAGGCTCATAAAGAGGGGAAAATTTGGCAGTCGAGTGTGGTTCTGCTCTAATAATCTCCTTGGAAATTCTGCCGCATGTCTGCCTCTTCTGTACTGTCCCTCTTCAGAATCCTTCCTCGACTCTCCATGCCTCCCGGAGAGTCGTCTGTGTCACTTCGTGTCTCCTCATGGTAAAAACAGCCCTTTCCCCCCTCTTTCTTTCTAGCTATTAATTTGCTACTTCTGTTTTAAGGCGTAAACAGTTTCCTTCGGTCGGATTCTTTTTTTGATGGCCAAGATGTCCTTATTTTTCCTTCTCGTATCTTTTATGACCAGAACTCAATAAGTACTCACTACCATTAGTTCTTTGACAAGGCTGTACTACCAGCCTCTAGGGTTGGGTGTCCCAGGCTGCTTATCATGTAATGTTGCTGACCATACTACCTGTTCAGCACCTACCACCAAGTTCTAATAGCACATATGTTCTCACTGACCGTCTGTGAGAAGGCAAACGCCGAAAATGGAACTCATGACTATTTTACATTTAACTTCCATTTCCTCTTTTCCAATGCTGATATTTTCAATACATAGTATTCATATCTCAAAAACTAAGGTTTTGATGAAAACTCTATAAATTTAAATTACCTACCAAATTAGTTATATATAACGTATTTTATTAAACCATTATGCTCTGAGATATGAGGAGCACAAATATTTTTTTATAAAATTGATATGTATTAAGATATAACCTAAATATATTTTTATATATTTTTTTTCAAAAACTAGAACATATTCAACTGTTTTTAGCTCTATCACCGATTCCCAGAGTTGGCAACTATATACTGGGACATCCTCAATAACTTAAACTTTTTAATTATCGTTTCATGTTTTTGATTATTCGGAAACAATTAGTACAGAAAATTCGGAGGTATGTTAAAAAGATGTTGATCAGAAGGAAAAAAAATAATGTTTAACCAAACTATATTTATACGGGAACGCATAAAGTTACAAAACTGTTCCTGACATAAAATACTATTTTATTCTCTAATGGTTATCTAGTAGTCTGTGTTCCTTAACAGATAAGTGTCGTGAATTCTATTCTTTATATTTTTCACACCTCGATTTTCCAACAGCTAAAATTTTCTAGCAACATTTGCTAATGATACAGGAAAGTATATCACTAGTCATATAACTTTACGCCACCATCCCAGGCTTTTAGTAAAAGAACTCGAATGAGAGGTGTCTGGAAAGTAGCTTGAAGGGAGCCCATAATTGAATGTATTTTTTTAAAATATGTTTATTGGAGTTTCTTTTTTTTTGCTGATACATTTATTTTTTTTTATTACATGTATACCGACGGGGACAATAAATTTATATCCGTTATACAAAGGTTTCCATTAAGAGGAAGTAAGTATACAAAAAAAACACAAAAATGAATAAATAAATCAACACATCATTCTTGCAACTTATTGTCATTTTACATTAAAATTTCCCTTTACATTTTTTTTTGCAGTTTTCTCTTTGAAAGGCCTAAGGCTCTAATCAAATAGAATTACACAGTATAATATGCATTTTTTATAAATAATCATTTAACTTCTTGAGACTATTATTTTTTGTTTAAATAAATCAATTGGTATCCATGTTAAATCTCAACACTCTTTATTATATCATCAACAGTCCAACGTTTTGGCCAATTCGACCATCCTTAACTTAAGGACAATCTTTTTTTTTTTTTATTTATTTATTGATATTTACAACTGTATAAAAAATACAACAAGTAAATTTGATCATAATGACATAATGATATGATACAGGATGTAGAGAAACTACCCAGTAGTAGAACTCTAAAAACAGTTTACAGTATATAAGGTCACGAGGCCATCTTCTTTTCAGGCGCCTCGGAGGATTGTCAGGAATGGAAGAGGAAGCAAGGTTAGAACCTAGTGGGTTTGGGTGGTTAGGGAGTTTATTATGGAAGGAATAATATCGGGTTAGGGGACTGTGAGCACACATGTGTCACCAGCATACGTGGTAAGGATAGTGTTAGGAGTTGTTGGGATGTCAGCTGTATAGACGGTGTAGAGGATGGGACCGAGAATACTACCTTGAGGAACACCAGCGGATTGAAAATAGAGGGATCAATAGGAACCATTGTGGTTTACTTGGAATAATCTATTAGTAAGAAAGGAACGGATGATGAGAAAATATGTAGGAGGTAAGAATTTATGGAGTTTGTAAAGCAGTACCGGGTGCCAGACTCGATCAAAAGCCTGCACTATATCGAAAAAGACTCCCGCGAAGGACAATCTTAAATATAAATTTACACCTCACATCAAATTATTTAAAAACTTTTTGCAGCCTATTCTGCTCAGGTCATTAATATCAGTCAAATCACCCTATTTTGTCACAATATCATAATTTTCAAAACTTTATTGATAGATCAACTTAACACTATCAACCAACACAATCAACGTTTCGGCCAATTCGGCCATCCTCGAGTTGATATGACAGTTGATAGTGTTAAGTTGATATATAATTATTATTTTTAAAAATTAATGAAATTGTGACAAAATAGAGTAATTTGACTGATATTAATAACCTTGGCAGAATAGCATGCAATAAGTTTTTAAATAATAGAATGTGAGATGTAAATTTATATTATAAATCGTCCTTAAGAATTGGACGAAACGTTGGACTGTTAAAGAAATAATAAAGAGTGTTGAGATTTAACCTGGATACCAATTAATTTATTTAAACAATGTATTTTTTAAATTTATTTTTAAAAATAAATATTATCACTCAGAAATGTGTTACGCGTATTGCGTGTGTCGTTCAAGAAACCCATTAAACTGTTAAACAAAATGAAAATTCTTCTAGAAAAATAATATTTTCCTGGGTTCCTCGTCATTTCGGGATGGCTGAAAACGAGAAAGTATGTGAAGCTGCAACAGAAGCCTAATCACTAGATAATATTACGCCCAGTTTGGGCCGTCCGTAGCTCAATTGGTTAGGCGCAGTCTGACTAATCTGAGCTCTGCTGGTGGTGCCGGTTCGAATCCAGCCTGGGGCGTTGACTTTTTTCATTGATTGGTGGTCCCATAAAATGAAAAAATTGACCCCAACCATAGATAAGTAGTATAGGACTCCAATGGGAGTCTTGGCCGAAAAAAAACACCTCCTTTCGGATCTGTTACGATTAATACGTATTTGAATGTAGTATAACTGACAACCGAATTGTATTGCTTAAAATCGTAATGTTAACAGTAAATTGCGGGGCCTCATCCTCCAGACAATGAAGAAGAGAGGAGGCGTTGTAATGTGCCTCAGAATTGAACACTGCCGGTTGACCCATGACGATCTCATAACAAGGAAAAATATACTTCAGTGTCAACTCTGATTATGACTGTGATTCACATCTTTGAGTACTGATCCCGATACAAGGGATCGAGAAGAAGGGAGAAATTATGGTGTTGCTCGGCAACTCTCCAGGACCTAGTGCGCACAGTTTTTTCTCTACAGTTTCCTTTTACAATCAATTCCAGTCTAAATACTAAATACAAATATTTAAATTTATTCCTTTTTTTCTTTCCCTTTCTTGTTCCTTCCATTTCACCATTTCTTTCAATTTCACAAGTTTTACTTCGTTTGATCGAAAAATTCACTCTCCCCGATTCACCCTCTCAGATCCTCTCCAATGACCCGTTAAACAAATTAACTATTAGACAGCAATGTGAGATCAAACCAGAAAAATAATAGTCACAGCAATAGAACAGTTTACGTAAAAACAAACAAATAAATACATTTTACAAAACAAAACTAATACAAAGATTTTCAGGAAAATATAATAAAAAGTTGGTTAAAAGAAATACTTGGATGGATAAATAAGTTAAAAAAATAAATAAATAAAAATACAAATAACAGTAAAATAATTTAATGAATAAATAAGATAAGGAAATAAATATGTTAAAACACGCAAATCGACAAGTCTACATACTAAAAGAAATAAATAAAACAATAAATATTCTCAGAGGATGCAAGTGATGATGTATGATCCCCAGACAGTCCAAAATAATATTTTCCACCAAGATCGCAACATCCCCGATGGTAATACCTAGGTCTTCTAAGAAGCTCCTAGTTCTATCTGGTATTGTTCCGCGAGGTCCAAACCAAAGGCCTCTCACGGTGAACTCTCTTTATCCGAAGGTCTCGCGGAATTTTTCCTTAAGGAAAGGGACGCATTTTTCATATATTTCCTTTTTTTCTCTTACCACTCCACCTTCCTGTTCGAGGTCATTACTCTCAAATTTTTCCGCAGGATCCAAGATCAGACCCGTACCTCCGATTTTTGTAATTGCGACAATATCGGCGTATCTTAAGGATCCGTCGGTGTTAACGCAATAAACCTCCTCAAAGCAAGTGAACCCTTTTTTTTCAAATACAATACAATATAAAAAACCAAATTTATCAGAGTTTTGCCCTCAAATTCAAACAACAAAAATAACCTACTAGTAAACTTTATTTATTTTAACAACGGGTTTGGTCAAACCTCGCGAACCCGCGGATTGCTTTAAGACTTCTTTCAAAATATCTCTAGAATGATAAGTTGATTTTTTTTTTCGGATTTAAGAGGAGTCACATCTTATGCAACGATAGGTATTTTATTTGAAAAATAAACATTTCACATCCGATTAAAATGATAATTCAAATCGTACTGATTGTGAAAATTGTATATTCATAACCTTTTTTCGTTACAGAGGTGTGAAAAGTGTGATAGGAAATAAAATTGGTGCTTACGTCCGAAGAGCAGTGGCTTCGTAATAGAGAGGTTCAAATACATTAAGTTAAGATTTTTAAGATCCATCTTCTATTGATGCTCAAAAAAAGTTTTATTATTTCTATAAAACGGGAATTTTAACTAAAAATATACGAGAATGAATTAATGTTATTTTTATTTGTATTATCGTACTGTCAATATGTACATACAACTTTTTACATATAAAAACTGTAATTTAAAACGTCTAAAATTAGCAAAGTTTAATTTTGTATGTTTACATTAATAATGTAACTTACTAGTTAGTTATAAAAAAAACAAAAACTTCATTGTGATATTTAGTTATATTAGAGGAGAAAAAAGAAAAAAAAGTAAGAAATGCTTTATTCAGCAATGCTGCCCAAATACATCGGGTTGCTAAAACTCAAAGAATACTCATCATCATAATAAGTATGGTAAAAAAATTGTTTTTTCTATTATATTATGTATACATAAATAGGTATCCGTATAATTTCAAATTATGGAGATCGTCAGGGTTGCTCTCAACCCTATCTATGCTATTACCTCTATCCCACTCTCTCATACCTCCCTTCTCCAGTGATCCACTACACACGTTCAATCCGTTACATAAATGCAATGCAAATTAAAATAAATTATCAATAAATAGAAAAATAAAATAGTCGCAGCAGAACAATTAATTTACAAATAAATAAGTTAAAAAGTAATAAATAAATTTTTAAAATAAATGAATAAATATGCTAAACAAAAAATATTATAATTTAATAAACTACTTTTCTTTATTTATTTATTGCTATTTACAACTGTAAGTAATAATAAATTTATTTATTTTTTTCAAAACCCCTACAAAATTTTAATAGCGTGTTTATAAACAATCTACTTTCCCATTTTACTGTAGAACATCTACATTCTAAGGAGTATATTATTTTTGTTGTCAGTATTAATAGAAGTGTATAATGTGTTGGGGCACACATTATTTCTGAATTTAACAAACTTAAATCTAATAAAAACTTAATTCTAATACTACGTGACCTTACGTAGTGTGTTGCCAACGCACCGGAGGGGGGCAGGTGTTAACGTGTTGAATAACGGATTCGTACAGTACTGAAGTGAATTGAAGAATTTGATGTGTCGTCGCTTGATGAACTCCGGCACAGTAGGCAACTCGAAGAATTGATGCAGCTCCGGTGGCCTCTTCCTCCTCCACGATGTTGTGCGTACGATTTTCCTCAACATAGAATCCTGAAAAGTTTGAAGAAGGCGCTGGGTTCCATCTGATATGTGGGTAAACAATGGTGCCCCATATAGTAGTGCTGGTCTCAGAATACTTTTGTATATCTGCAGCTTCGATCTCAATGAGATAGCCGGAGAAGTGAGGAGGTGGTTGAGACGATATGACTTTCGTCTTACTGTTCTTGCCTTCTGATATAAATGGGCAGAGAGCTTAAGATGACGGTCTAGCTTTACGGCCAAATATACGATAGAGTTGGAAGGTGAGCTCACCGTATTATTCACATGGAGAGTCTTCGGCAGTCTTGATCTCTTGTGCGCGAACACAGCACAGTCCGTTTTGGTTGCATTGACTGAGATGTTCAAGTAATAAATTTAGTAAATTTGCTGTAAGTTTATAATGAGGTGATACAGGCGTGTAGAGAAACTACCCATTGGTAGCACTCTAATAAACTAACTATAATTAGTTTTTAGAGCGTACTTGTTAACAGATTGCATAGTATGCTGTGTCTTATTGCAACCAATTAAACACTTAGACTGTCGAACTAACGTTCATTGTAAAAAATTTGTTGATTAAAAGGAAATATATTATATATGTTGAGAAAAAACTTCGTTGAAATATGTTGAGCAGCTGGCCAGCTGTATTGGGTTGCTAAGTACACAGCATACTTATACCTTCAGGAACTTCTTTTAATCCTTATAATATAACCATTGTATAGGCATAGTACAGTAAATTTATAATATATAATAGTAATACATTATTTTGTTTTAAATATAAGAAAATGGTCAAGGTTGCGGTCAAAAAAGAACAAATAGTTTTAACTATTTAATGTCTGACGTTTTGCCCCACTTTGCAGGGTTTCATCAGGGCTAAAAAGTTACAAAAACAATTAAGAACATTGCAAAAATAAGATACAATGCAATCTACACTTCCGATTCATTATCAATGTCTGTTTAACCTATAGACTTGACAGACAGGAGGTCCTGATTTGTCCTTTCCTCATTTATTATCATTTAATATCGTCGTTATTAATTTTATATATAATTATTCTTTCACGACCTTTATATAATCTTAACTTTCTTCTTCATTATCTGTCTGTTAGTGTGTTTAAATTTTGTTTTCCCACATCTACTTTTCCGTTTTTATTTTTTTTTTGTAACTTTTAATTTTTATTCTTATGTTTGTTACAATTTTTTATTTTCATATTATATATATATTTTTATTTCATATTAATACTGTTTTATATCTTCCTTCTTTTATTTATATATAATTTTCTTATCACTTAATTTTTACATAATTTGTATTCTACCTTAATTAACCTTATTGTATCTTATTTTTGTAATGTTCTTAGTTTTTTTTGTATCCTCTTAGCCCTGATGAAGCCACGTAAAGTGGGGCGAAACGTCGGAAATTAAACCACTGGGGCTGCGGCCTCACCTTCGCCATGAGGGCTGCGGGAGCTACTGCTTCCTCTGGCGGTATATTAACTCTCACAGCTTGCACGATCGGGGTCCCGTCCGCTTTCATAGATTCCAAATAAAACGGGAAAAGAGAAAGAAATATAATACCAAAGAAAAAAGAAATTATGTGCAGAGAAAAAAGGAAACTGTAGACTGAATAGTAGGATAAAATAAAACGGTCCCAGGTTTCGGCACCACTTATGCGTTGTCGGAAGAGAAACACTAAAAAAAATAAGAAATCGGGCAGAGTAATAAGACACAAGACTACTGAAATAACTCTGTTTTATTCTTTCTCTTAATGCGTCTTATTTGATTGTTTATTTACATGGGTAGGGAGTTTTAAGGTGG
>NW_027104663.1:222799-235983 GCF_000696795.3 Halyomorpha halys | reverse complement strand
ACATTTCATAAAAATGTTGTATGGAACATACTGAAAGATCAATAGTTAGTGAATTTATTTTGAAAAATCTATATCTCCGAAATCATTTGACGTACAGACGTCTATTAGCACTCAAATTAAAGCTAGTTTAATGAGCTATAAAGTAGTTTATTATGTTTATCTTCGTAGGAGTAATAGTTTTCATGAAATTTTCTAAAATAAATTGATTTATAGTTGTTCGAACAGATTTTGGTTTACAAATTTATATTCATATATGAATATCATAAAAACTACTACCCCTACGGAGATAAGTGTAATAAACTACATTATAATAAGTTAAATTTCCTTTATTTTGAGTGTTGGAAAACATGTACGTCTTATGGATCTAGAGATATATTTTTTCTAAAATCCAACATTTTATACGAACAACTAGAAATTAACATTTTGTGAGTTTATTTTGTCAAATATCATAAAAACTACTACTCCTGCAAAGACAAACGTTATTAACAATTTTATAGTAAATTTAACAGGCTTTAATTTGAGCGCTGATAGACATCTGTACGTCTAATGGTTTCTGAAATAAAGTTTTTTAAATATCAATCTTATTGTCCGAAATCAATTTATTTTAGCAAATATCATGAAAACTACTGTTCCTACGAAGGTAAAGGTCATAAACTTCTTTATAGTCCATTAAACTAGCTTTAATTTGAGCGCTAATAGACATCTGTACGTCACATAGTTCCTGAGATATAGATTTCTCAAAATAAATTAACTAACTACTAATATTTCAGTATACTTTTTAGAAATTTTGCTTTTTAAAAGGCTATATCTCGAGAACTATTGGACCTAAATAGCTCTATTAGGGCTAATATTTCAGTAAATTTACTCTTCTTTAAATAATGTTCTGTATCAGTTATTATGTAAATTTTTAATTGTTAGTATTTTCTTTGATAGAAGATTTTGTAATTATTTTTAAAAAACTGAAAACTCTCTAGAAAACTCCGGATATTGAAAAATCACTTATGTTTAATTTTTTATTTTAATACAAAAAATATATAAATAAATATGATACAATTTTTCTTTATTATTCAAGAAAATACAATTTATTAAATTAGCATTAGCGCAAACACATTTATACGTACGTAGTTTTCTGTTTTTTGCACATTTAACTTACAATTACAGAAACATTTAAATAAAAAATTACATCCGAAACAAAAAAAAAAAAAAACATAAGCAATTACAATATTTTTTTTTATTACTTTTTAAAAAGTAATTCTTTTTTCATGTATTGGAAGAAAATTGAAATTTTCTTGAGGAAACTCCGATTTTCCAACTGCCCAACATTTTAGTCATATTAATTATTTGTAATTATTATCCTAAACACAATTATATAGCATTTTAAAATGCATATTGAACTTGTAATTACATCAACATTTAAAAACAATAAAAAATTACATTTGGAACAAAACAATACATAAGCAATTATAATATCTTTTTTTATTACTTTTTACAAACTTATACTTTATAATTTATTGTAGAATGAAAATTGTGTATTTTCTTAAGAAAACTCCGATTTTTTCCACCACCAACATTTTAGTTACGTAAATTAATTTTAATTTGAAATCATACCTTTTAGTTTATTTTAAAAATATTTTTAGACAATTTTTTATCCTTTTCATGTAAAATTCGTTAATTCAAATGCCCTTTTTTATTCTGAAGAACTCTTCCGATATATAATAATAACTATTATATGTTTTATTATAAAACAATATTGTTGAGGAGTTTTCTGTCAAAAGTTAATATTGATTTTTTGTGAATTAAAATTCTACAATCAAAATTTACCAGTTTATGTCAGATGATAATTTTTTTTTTCAAGTAGGTGTTTATATTTAACAATTTTAATAATAATTATACTTATCAACATCAGATGTTCCTGTATAAATCTTTTAATAATAATCTATGGGATTTTTTATCAATAGGGGATACATCGATTTTGATAAAAAAAAATAAAATAAATAAAAACCTTACTTTTTTGTTAACAACATTTAAAAATATATTTTTTTGATGAATTTAAGAGATAAATAGCCTTAATTAATTGTTTGTTATTTTTAAATTTAGATGCTGTTGTTTTTTTTCACTTTTTTTTATATGATCATCTAAATTCACCCTTGCAAATCATAACAGACCTTTTTATAAACTTTTTTAAGTTAGTGTTTATATTATAACTCATAATAGTCGATAAACCCAATATATTTCGGCCGCAGTTATTGTAGATTAAAGCATTTCTCTCTAACAAACACTTCGACTAACGAACAAAAGTTCATTGTCAATCATTTGTTGGTATAAAAAAAAAATATTTTATGTATGGAGAGAGAAAAACTAATAGTCTTCTGCAGGAGTTTTTCATCAAAAGTGGATACATCGATTTTTCTTAATCGAATTTAGAAAACCCCAAAATTGTTTTTTTTTTCTTTTCTTTTCCTTTTTTATTTTTAGAAATGATTTAAAAAACAAATTTTTATGATTAATTTAAGGAATAAATACCCATAATTATTTGTTTAATATTTTTTAATTCAGATTTTTTTTTTTCACCTTTCGTTTTTAATATGATGAACCAATTTTACCCTTTCTCCCAGACCGTCGTGCTGTTTATCGTCAATTTTACATTATTCTTTCAATTAAAACTAACATAAGAGGCTCAATTATAAATGAATATAATGATAATAACTAGTATATAAGTCTCAAGAGAAAGATAAATAATATTTTAAAAGTGGCCACAATAGAAATGAAATTACTAAGAAATACAATGAGAAACTAAAAGCTTATTTCTTAAAACAACCAATTTTAGATTCATCTTTTATTAATACTGCTTCAACAAATGGTTTCTGAATGATCCATAAATTAGCTTAGAAATATCTGTTGGGGGTACCTGTATAAAAACAAGAATAATTCACAAAAAAGAAAAAACTTAAATTTAATTCTTAAGAAGAATTTTAAGAAATGTGCACCTCCTAAGTAAAATACACTAATTTCCATTTTTTACTAATTTAACATCATCGATTTTTTAAAAATGTTACTTTAACCGGAACTGGACCAAATGTGTGGGAGGTGGCATGTTTAAGGAAAACAAATTAAGCAATATGTACCATTTCTTTTCGGAGTTAAATATCCGTTTAAACTAAAATATGCAACAGTATTTGAAGTAAATAATGAAATATGAGCAAAATAAAAAGAGTCTTCTATCTGTTTGAGAGAACTAAAATCAACACTAACTTTATTTTGTATCCTTTACTATAAGGATAATAGTACTAGAGCCGGGAAGAAAATAAGGCAGTTATCTCACCCCAATTTTTGATTACTTTAATGGAAACTATGTATAATTACTAGTCAAAACTGATGAGTCTGCCATGTATAGGTAGGGGGAATAAAAAATGGCGACTGTTTCAAAATCTTAATTTTTCATTCGGAGCTCTATATCATAAATACAACCAACAACACTAGAAAATCTAAAAGAACATTATTTACAGAAAAGTAAATTTGCTGAAATATTAGTTCAAATATTTCTCGAGGTAGAGCCTTTTAAGAAGCAACATTTCATAAAAATGTACTGAAATATCGTTAGTTAATTAATTTATTTTGAGAAATCTATATCTCAGGAACTATGTGACATTCAGATATCTATTAGCACTCAAATTAAAGCTATTTAAATGTACTATAAAGTACTTTACGGCCTTTACCTTAATAAGAATAGTAATTTTCATGATAGTTTCTAAAATAAATTCATTTATAGTTTTTCGCACTATAAGTTTGATTTATGAAAAACTTTATTTCAGAAATCATTGGACGTATATATGTCTGTCTGTACTCAAATTAAGGCTGGTTAAATTAGCTATAAAATAGTTAATAATGTTTATCTTTGTAGGAGATATTTTTTTGTTCTTGTAGTTAATATAATGTGTTCGATTTTTATTTTAGTCTGTCAAGTACATATGTCCTCAATACAGGAGTAGTAGGTTTTATGATATTTGAAGAATATAAACTCACAAAATGTTAATTTCTAGTTGTTCGTATAAAATGTTGGATTTTCGAAAGAATATATCTTTAGATCCATAAGACGTACATGTTTTCCAACACTCAAAATAAAGGAAATTTAACTTTCTATAAAGTAGTTTATGATACTTATATTCGTAGGGATAGTAGTTTTTATGATATTCACTTATGAATACAAATTTAGAAATTGATCTGTATGTCAAAAGGTTTTCGAGATATAGATTTTTCAAAATAAATTCACTAACTACTGATCTTTCAGTATGTTCCATACAATATATAAATATTTAGGTAGAAGAAACTTATACGATGAGCATTATGACGTGGAATTTCATATTTTAAAGACTTTTTGGTGATATTAGGTAGAAAAATATCGTATACATTGTACGGTTATATCGATCCCTTTTCTGGCTCTCGATAGCGAATTTTGACGAAAGAGGTACAAAAAAGGAAATCTCATGGAGAAGTGACGATTCTCAATTTCGATTCTTACCGAAACTTTAATGAAGATTATTGAAAAAAGTGAGAAAATTCAAAATTCTGGTAATAGTAATCGACGGATCGAGACGTTAGAAAGTGGGACTTAAAGATTTTAACAGCAATATCTGGGTACGTACTTCTCGTAACGCCCTTTGTTTTAAAGCCCAAAAGTGTTATATTTGAAGTTTTTTTTTCAATTGCATGGTTCGTGTTAGTTTCTTTCTCAGAAATTCCTTTATACTCAGCTTTAACACTTTAAATATTAAAAAAAATTAAGAAGGTTTTGAGCGCGTCAATGTTATATTTGTTCGCAACAAAACAAATTAATTCATTATTAACTTAATCAGAATTATTGAGGAAAACCGTTTCCTTATGACCACATGAAAACCACATTGTACAAAATAAAATAGCATATCTTCCTCAATAAATACGAAGAAATTCTGAAATAAAGGAAGAATTCCTTTAACGAGAAAGAAATGCTTTATTCCGGAACGGCGTCAAAATAAATCGGGTACTACGCAGCATACTAATCAATCCATGGTTAGATTTATAAACACTAAGATATATTAAAAAAGATACAAAATGTATCTATAAATATAAAATATTTATGTATTATATATTTTAAAACATCATTTTCCTGGTCTTGTGTTGTTTTTTTTTGTATTACATCATAAAATTATCGACCGCTTTAACATGGGCCCACCAATTAACCCGTCAATGGTTGCTGTGAGAGAATTTCTCTCACGTTAATTGTTTTTGGGATCTGGAAGGTGCTAGAGGGAGACTATGGTTCCCATCTTCCTGGAATCTGTAGTTCACAGTCTCTTCCTTCTATATCTCGTCTCCTACACCACACTAGCAGCTCTGGGTATGCGTCCAGTCCTGACAATAAACCCTTCTCCTGAGACATTATCTGAAGGCTGCTATAAAAATATTCAAGTTGTGAGGATTTTTCTGGTGCGCCAAGTGTATTTAATCCATAAAAATGTTTTTTCCTCGAAGGCAAACATTAGCAGAACTAGGGAAACGTTGGCTTTAAGGGGTAGGAATTTCATTTCGGTACATATTATTTACTATGAATTGTATTTCGATATTATAAGTGTATCTTAGGGTGATCTTTATTATAAAAATTTGTCTTTTCATGTTTTCGCTTCATCGCTGCGCCGTATGAATACTATTTTTTGTAAATTTTTGGGTTATATTAATTCTTAACAAAACATAATTGCCACCAGTGTTAAAGACCGATATATCCCAGTTATACAGGTGTTCACTTGCACCAGTTGTGCACAAGAGATTTCTTCAGACTGTGCATTTTCTTTTTAAGACTAGTGTTATGTTCTTATAACATGATATATCTGTATTTTGATTCTTCTTATAATTTTGTCTATCTCAAAATATTATATTATATTTATAACTATTTTATAATTATGTTTGTTTTTTAAATTTTTTAAAACAAGTTTGCTCTGTATAAAAATAAATATTTGTAATACTTTTTTTGTTATGCTTAAATAAATCTAATATAAATCAAAATTTTAATTTTAAAAAATGCGTTCTAGAGCTCTAAATAAGTAATCCATCCGTGTTAAAATCGATTTAGTGACCAATGACGGGTTAATACAAAACATGGGAACGTAATAGGGTCGCACGTAGAAGCGTGATATGCGCCCCCCCGCATCTGATTTAATTAATTTCTAATAACTATTGAATTATAACTCTACTGTAGATAATATACTGTGAAAGAATCACCCAATACTTGCACTTTAATCATTATTATAATTTAGAACGTCCCCTGGTTAACTTCTATTAAGATACCTCAGAGGGTTATCAGGATTAGATAAAGATGAAAGGTTAAGGAACAAGTGGGTGTGTGTGGGTGAGGAGTTTGGAATAAAATGAGGTACATTCATTTCTGGCCAAATCTGTACCAATTGGATATTCTGGTCTTTATGGATAAGTTTATTTTTAATACAATAAAGAGCAGGTTGGATTTGAAAGGGAGGAATCAGGACCTTGGTAGAGCCTAATAGCCCAATTTCGTATGTCTGTCAATGAAGGTATATATGAGCACTTATCCACCCCATACTAAAAAAAAACAACAGGAAAGTTTCAAAGTAATTCTTTCACATATTTTTTTCACTTTATTTCACAATTACAGTAGCTAAAACAAAATAAATAAAATAAAACCTTGAAAATTTATTCCTTCATTTTTTCCAAATTGTTCAATAAAATGAGATTTCTTAATTGTAAGTAACTCCATTCTTACATTAGAAGCTTTTTCAAGTTTTGAAAGTCAATTTATTTTAGAAGAATCTTTTTCTTTACCTGCTAAAAAGTATGTTTCCACTTTATCACTCAAAGATAATCACCCTTCACCTTTTTTTTTTTTTTTTTTACGATTTCAAACAACCACACCATGAAAAGTGAGAGTACTATGTCACTAAGGAGATTTTGCATAATTTTTGCAGCTCGAAATTGTTACTTAATTTTATATACATTTTCGGAAGTGAAATCTGTACATCTTTAAGTAATGATTAATGAAAACAGCTGGACATTTACATTACCACGTAGTTAGGATAATCAAACAGTCGCATCTTTTCATCATATTTGGATGATATGTATTTTTTTGCTATTTATTTATTGCAATTTACAACTTTATTTACAAAAAAAAAAACACATTGAGTAAATTTGATGTAATCTAAAAATGGAGTGATAATGGCATGTAGAGAAAGTATCAAGTGTACTCGCCTCCCAAACTGTCCAATCCCATATCACAGCCCTCGAAGAATGGTGTATTTGGAGGATTAAAATAAATCCCATTAATTCACTTTTACCCTTCGTCGTAAACCTAGTGACTGCCCTACGGTTTCCTTTAATAATGTTACCCTTACCCCTGTCATTTTTTTCCTCTAACTCCTGTGTGGCGTCAAACGTGGAGTCATTGCCTCAGTCCATCTAGCCCAACGGTCCCTGGTCCTGGCTAGTCTTCTCATCTCCGGGATGGTGTGTCCTCTTGCTGCCCCTAATTTTCCAATGAACTCAGAGTACATGCACCTAGGTTTGCCAGGAGGTCGTTTTCCTTCCAAGCCTAGCTTCCAAACACCATCTGGCTTTTCTGGTATCGTTCATTCTACACATGTGTCCATAACACTTCAGTTGCTACTCCTGCATGGCGTCGCGCACTGATTTCATACCCAGATCCTCCCGAATCATTTCTGACACAGTCTCTCCTGGTCTCTGAAGGTTCTAAATCGAGTGAAAAAGCGATTTAGAACCTCCAGTTCTATTTTACCATCTTTACTCATTATGGTCCTTAGATTCGTAAGTACTAGGGGTTTACCATCACACAAAATCCTAGGCTCTGCTATTTCTCTTCCGGCACACAAAATTTTGATTATATATATATATATATGTTAGTTTTTTAGATAGATGCCTTTTTATAACTCAACTTTTTATATCTGTTTTATTTACATGTCACTTTAGTACTGTTTTATTAGCTATACTTACTATGTATCTTTTTATTTTTACCCTGATGAAGATATGTAGCGTGGGCTGAAACGTTTTTAGACCGCAACCTTCCGGCCTTTTTCTGATTCTTCATGTTTCTCAATCCAAAACGGTTTGGATGAGATAATCATCTATGATGTTTATTGTAGTTAGTAACTATGGTTTGTGAATGAAATTCCGGGTGGCAGTGCACCAATGACTATTCTGCATTAGTGAGCTCTGGGACCATCTTCTGTTTAGGTAACTAGGCCATTGCAGAGAATTAGTTAGGTAGGATGGAAGGTTACGAGCTAGTGGGAGTGGACAGTGACCCCTTTGCACTATTGGCCCCGCGAGCATTAGTACTAAACCAACCAGTGACCAATTTTGGCCATTTTTTCTACCAATAGAACAGCCTGTTAAAAATTATTTTTAGCTGTGTTCACGACAGCGCTGTGTGTTTTCAGAAGTTGCAGCACTCAGTGAAGTGACATAAAGCACTCAGTATAAAGTGAGTAAACAATAGTCCCTTTAGTAGATGCACTCTTGTGCCATCTTCATCTCATCAGCCCACTGGACCCCTTACTCCTGCGTATGTCCGTAAATTAAGACTAAACAAGAATGAACAGAGAAGTGGGGGTGCGGTCAGAATATAACACGAATAAGTTGAGCTAACTTATTTAATAGTACCAACATTTTGGGCCTGATTTTCTAGCCTTCATCAGGGGTAAGAACAACGAACAAGATAAAATCCAATGAATACAAAAAATAAGAAAATAAAATATATACAGAATGACTTATTTTAAATAATTGTACAGAATGAAATTAATAAAAATAAAGTGAAGAAAGAGGTGGAAAATATAATGTATATATATATATAAATTATTGAATAAGCAAAAATAGCATAATTAAGGAAATAAAAATTTAAAGTTATATAATGCAAAGAAATATGAATAATTTAAAAATTAAAATTATGGAAAAAAATTAACTTCAATAAACTTCTTTTAACTAACTTCATATTTTGTTTTTTTATTCTAATATTATGGTTACATATATTTTCTTTCTCTCAATTTTCATTTTTATTTAATTTTTTTTCTGTCCATAATTTTAATTTTTAAATTATTAATAAACCAAAATATTCATATTTCTTTGCATTATATAACTTTAATTTTTTATTTCCTTAATTTTGTTATTTTTACTTACTTATTCAATTATCTATATATACATTTTATTTTCAACTCTTTTCTTCACTTTATTTTTATTAATTTCGTTCTGTACAATTATTTACTATATGTTATTATGTTTATATCTTATTTATTGTATTCATTGTTTTTTGCTCTTGAAATTCTGGCCGAAATATTGGCACTGTTAAATAAGTTATTTTGACTTATTTGTGTTATATTCTGATCGCACCCCCCAACCATCTTCCCCTCACATATCGACTTACAAATTTTGAGTTATTTTGTATCGGTTTTAGCCCTGATGAAGCCCAGATAAGTGTGGCAAAACGTTGGCAAGTAACTATTTTTGTTTCTTCTTGACCAGCTCCTACCATTTCCTTCATATTCAGTAATGGTCAATCGTTTATAAATAAATATTATACATTTGCAAGAGTTAATTTTCATAATTGTTGATTAGTAAAATCATGAATTACTATTTGATAAATCTATTTATTTAAGTCTATATGCGAGAAGATGGTCGTAATGCTGTGCATTTCCCGTTAGAAAATAGTTTAATTTTTTAACATAAGTTCATAACAGGAACAATAAATGTCCTTGGAAAGAAAGTAATGGAACATTACATGTACTAAAAAGCGGAAGTTCATTATGTTGAAGAAAATAATTGAAATTTTTGCCGAATTTACATTAAGCGTTGGAAATTGCTTACTGAAAGAAAAAAGTATTAAATTCCCGTAAAAAATTACAGTAAATTTTGTAATATTTGGACCTTGATTAGGCTCTTTATGTTCAGAATTTACCGAGATAGTTTTTCAAACACATATATTTCTATATGTCTTTATTATCTTGTTTGAGACTGATAGTTTTATTAATAATATCAAAAATTATCCAAAAAGCCTCAACCTTCTTTATTAAAACATATTACATGTCAAACGTTTCGGCCGATCCGACCATCCTCAAGGTCAATCATCTCACAGCTTTAAAACTTTGGAGGCAATTCAGTCGATTTAACATAATAAAATAAACCTGTATTTGTCACCATAACAAATAATAATTAATTCTATTCTTAGAAACTTTAATATTTTACTATCATAAGCTTATCGTAAAATATTTTTATAATTTATTTATTGTTATTTACAACTGTATAAAAATATATACAAGTAAATTTGCTGTAGGTGACATAGTGACATGATACAAGCATGTAGAGAATCTACACATTAATAGAACTCCAATAACATTTCTAGAGGAGAAGATCTCGAGCCCATCTTCGTTTCGGACGCTTAGGAGGATTATTAGGTAATGAAGAAGAAGCCAGGTTAGACACAAGTGGATTTGGGTGGTTTGGAAGTTTATTATGGAAGGATTGGTATCTGGTTCTGACCAAACCAGCAACATGTCGGACATTGAGGTCCTGATGGATCATTTGATTTGTGATCAAGTAAGGAGCATTAATTATTTTACGAAGGATTTTGGACTGTAAGGATTGTATTCGGGAGGAATTTGATGGTTAAGTGGAGCCCCAAAGCTCAACTCCGTATGTCCAGATAGGCCTTATAATAGTCATGTAGATCAGTATTTTGTAATGGATTGGCATTTTGGACCGTTTGTCTAGTAAATGTTGTAATAGTCGGAATTGACGGGCAGTCAACTGCCTTTTTAGTCTTGTATGATGATTCCATGTCAGTCGTTTGTTCAGATTTGGTGGTATTTATTGGAATTAACGTCAATCCTCCAGTTTTGGCTCTATTCTTCAAGGGTGGTGATGTGGGATTGGAGTGTTTCAAAAATATTTTAGTTTCAAAAACTTTAAATCACTGTTCTTCTCTTAGTGTAAGAGGCTACGTTTCGCATCCTTAAGAACAGTGGGAAGGATACTAGTTTTATAAATTCTAATTTTTTTTTTAATGTTTCAAAGCTAATTATTTAATTGGGTATTATACGTTGCGAGTATTTATAAATATGAAGTTTGAAACTTCCTTACTTTCTTTTATATAAATTTTTTTCTTTATATTACTATTTCATTGTTTGAGTTATATCATATAATTTAAATTATTATATCATTATCTTGACTTTAGTTTTACAGCCTCAAATTTGTTTATTAAACTTTGGAGGCCATAAAGTATATTTAACACAATCAAGATAAACCTGTATTTGTGACTATAACATTTAATAATTTACTCTATTTTTACAATTATCATATTCTATTATCATAAACTTATCACACTATTATTTAACCTCTACGTATTTAATAATATTGTTGTATATTGAAAAATACAAATAGTGTTAAATTGACGTTGGTATTACAGCTAGCAAAGTCTTATAAATAAATGTGAGGCTGTGAAACTAAAATTAAGACTGTCCTTGATGATGGCCGGATGAGCCGAAACGTTGGACAAAATATATTTTAAGAAAGAATGTTGAGACTATCCAAATATCATTTGTTACTATCAATATTGTTTTAAATTAATTTAACAAATTATGGATATACAAGTTTCGTAGGTATAAAAGGCCAGTTCTTAGTACAAGAGCCCAAGAGGAGAATAAAGTCAGTTATTTCACCCCCATAAATTTATTACTTAATTGAAAACTATGTATAATTACTAGTCAAAATTGATGAGTCTGCCAAGTATAGGTAGGGAGAATAAAAAATGACGACTGTTACAAAACGGTAATAATAATTAATTTTTTATTCGGAGCTCTATATCTTAAAAACTACCAACAACAATAGAAAATCTTAGAGAGCATCATTTAAAATAGAGTAAATTAGCTAAAATTTAAGCCCTAATTATTTTAGCAAATTTCATGAAAACTATTACTCCTACGAAAATAAACGTTGTAAACTACTTTATAGCTCATTAAACTAGCTTTAATTTGAGCGAAAATAAACATCTGTACGACAAATAGTTTTTGAGATATAGATTTTTTTTTTAAAAATCACTTATTACTTATGTTTTAGTAGGTTCCATACAACATTTTCATGAAATGTTGCTTTTTAACAGGCTATATCTCGAGAAATATTGGACATAAATAGCTCTATTATAGGTCATATTTCAGCATTTCTATTATAGGTCATATTTTAGTCTTCTTTAAATAAATTCAATAATTTTTGATACTTATTAATTACAGTAATTTTGTATTCCCCCTCACCTATACTTGGCAGGTGAGGGGTTTTGACTAGTAATTATACATAGTTTTCATTAAAGTATTTGGGGTGAGATAACTGCCATTTTTTTCTTCCCGGCTCTTGCCAAAAATTCCAACCTGTAAGTGCTCCACCTTACGGTTTTGTTCTCTTTATACTTATTTATCTCTTTTATTTAATTAAAAAAAAAAATCATATTTTTCTATTATATAATTTTCATATTTGTAATCAACTTTAATATATTTTTTTACTTCAGGAATACAATAAAGGGTAATATTACAACTTACTATAAACTATAGTTTCCTCTGGCGTGTGGATAGTAAACATGGTGATCATAACATGAAATAATTTATTTCAAACCCCCTCCCCTCCCAATGATTTGGGATATCGACAACATTAGCATACTAGGCAATAACCTGTAATAACTTTCTTGAATCTATCGGATTTTTGATTACCCGCTTAAACCGGCGATTTCCTCAGGCAAAGTCATGGCTCAGAAGGAATAATGGGACTTAGTAGAAGGAAGAGAAATACATCCTTAATGTAACCCGCCGTAAGTTCCTCTCTATTTTTTTTTCAGGTTTCTTCTTCCTAGTACTAGATTCCAACTCTCTTATACCTCTGATATAAGAGTACACAAAAACTGAAATAGTAGATGTTTTAACTGAAAAGAATGTCCATATGGAGGGAAAAAAGGAGTTCTACGTTTAAAAAAAAAATTGAAATTACAGTGAGATAGTTGATGGGTCACACCAATGGTATGTGTTAAAGGCCTAAATGTACACGGATTCACAATATTTACAAGTGCCTATAATGGCGCTTGTTGCCGCTGTACTGGTGGAGGCGTCAAAATTTGAGAAGTTTTTGAAAAGATA
>NW_027104663.1:207562-216559 GCF_000696795.3 Halyomorpha halys | reverse complement strand
TATGGTCCGGGTGCGGTCAAAAAAACTCAAATAGTAGAATTATACTATTTTATTGAGCCAACGTTTCGCCCCACGTTGCAGGGCTTCGTCAGGGCTATTTTGACAGTTTGTTTTATATATATAATTAATGTAAGAATGTAATTCTAAAGAAAGTGGACAGTTAGATGATTATTATGAAGTACTAAGTAAAATACATGAAAGTAGAAGCACTATTCTACTATTAAACAATAGAATAGAATAAAAGTCCCTTTCCACAGTTTCAATGAATCTAACAGTGAAATATTGAAGGGATCTTGACAAAGTTATTATTATAAACAAAAGCTAATTATTTGAAAACAAAAAAAAAACATTTCTTATAACCTTCATATTGTTGTTGACCTCGGGACCGCTAGGGTTGCTACTAGGGGAGTTTAAATGTATGTAATGCTACTCGTAGTAGCAGCACAGTTATTTAAGTTATGAATGTAATTTACATATATTATATAATATAATAAATATCTCCACTTTTTCTAAAAAATTGAGATATGCCCTAAGGCACTCATGTATAAATATTAAAAGTGGGAATGGGAAAAAAATTTAAAATTTTAGATTCCCTGACCTCCTAAAATCCAAGTTTATTATTCAAAATGATTCATAAGTGCGATCCGGCCTTGGGACGTGCCGTCATCATAGATGCCGCACGGACACGTACGCTCGGGACAAATGGTTACATTATTCACATATGAGAGGGCCCGTAGTGATGATATCCTCAGGGCAGGGAGGACTGCCTGTAAAAATTACTCCCATTCGTCAGTTTCCATTCTATACTAGTCTTCAGGGAATGCAGTATTCTGTGCCAATACACATTTTTTTTTTAAACAATTTTTTTACTGAGTAACTTACTGATGAATTTCTCATAAAAAGTCCTCAAGTTTTAGGAAGTCAATTTTGCGCAATAGTGGACAGTAACTATTCTCTCTATCGCCAACATGTAGTAGCTATACTGCTACAATTGTTAAACTTGAAATATGCAAGAGCTAAAATGTTTTAATCTAAAAAAAAAAATCATATGTACAGATTCATTGTCTGTCGTATTCAATTTATATTTTGTCAACAAACACAACTATTCATTATAGTCCTTTAATGGAAACGATATTTCAGAGTTTTTTGTCTGGATCTCTGGGCACTGCGGAATAGCCGGGGAATTCCGCATCGTAGAGTGCCAGTCGAGGATTTCATTGCTCTCATTAAGCAGATAATTAAATTGGAATGAAAACAAATGAGGACTAATGTTACTGATTATATATTGAAGGAAGATAGTCTAAGTGGCGGTCAATAAATCAAAAGAAAAAAAGAAAAATAATTTTTTGTTGACCAACGTTTCGCCTCACTTTTCAGGGCTTCGTCAGGGCTGTAAGAATAAAGTTCTGCTACCAGCTGACAAAGTCCATGATGAAGTCGTGCAAAGTTGGGCAAAATGTCGGTACAGCCTCTTTCTAGGTTCTGGTATATTCTCAATTGTCACCACGTTATGTTCCCGAATTATTATCACCCGGAATGACCCCTCATAATGAGGACATTCCTTGCTCCTATTGGACCCCGAACGGGGGTACACAACAGTCCCAATTTTAATGTCCCTCATCACGTCGCAAAGGTTCAAATTTTGTCGTTCCATTCGCCGACGTTTCTCCCTCTCTATTCGCCCTCTGGCTTTTGCCCATAACTTCTACATACATAAAATTCCTACGCCACCCTTGCAGGCCAGAGAGTTCTTCAACAGGTGCAAACCCCGTATTGGTGTGGATGAATTGGTTATACACGGCTACCGCCCTTACCATTGCCTTATTCGGCTCCAGTCCTTTGTCCACGTGATAAAACCGTAAGTGATCACTGAGGGTGCTATGAAGTTTTTCTATCCCCCCTCTACTTTTAGGATGGCCTGGAGTGTTAATATGGCGATCTACTGCAGGAGTCTTCATTTCTTCCCTAATCTTGGTGTTATCGAATTCTCGACCTCCGTTGGAAGAAATTTGAAGCCCCGTAAAATTGAAACCATGTTCTGAGCGTGACTAATACCGCTTCGGCTGACCGATCTTGGACCTGATGCGCCATGGCTATTTTACTGAAGCGGTCGATGAGAGTTATCCACTTGAAACCTTTCCATATAACTGAGTCGATCTGGACGTCACTGAGTGGTCCCAATACAGTGGGTGTTTCCTCTTGTACTGCCTTAGGCTAGTGGCGATCGTACTTTGTACTAAGACATAACTTCCTGGACCGTCTTCTTCATCCCCCACCAAAAGTAGCGACGCTTGAGAGCTTTTAACGTCTCGCTCACACCGCGTTGATTGGTGTTGGGCCAGAGTGACTGCTGTGGGGCGAGACGTTGGTAAACAATAAATAGTTTTCTTTTATCATTTTGATATACTTACTGATCGCCATTTGGACTATCTTCCTCCAATCTACTTCATACGGTAAACTATCTTCTTCCGTTACTATTAATAAATAACGGGAAATTAGAAGTGTCGTTTTCACCTTGGTATCACTGGGGTATAACTGAGTTTTTATTTTAAACAATATGCCATAACATCATAATTGCAGTGAGATGAAAAAAAATATAATACAATAAAGATTAACCCATTGCACTCGGTTGTCTAGCATATGTCTGAGAGTAAATCTGGGTCATTGAAGTTTGTGTAAATAATAAAATAAACCACTCTCAAACAATCAATATATTAAATAAGTAATCTTACTAACTAGAAATCGTTACAGATAACCTATCTCATTGTCCTGTTAATCAATGATTTTATCGAAGAATATGATTAAGCGCTTTATTTTGTATTATACATTCATCTCTGTTAAAAATTGTCTGTTAGTTCTTCCAAATACCTCACATCTTAAAAATCTCCAAAATAATTATATATATAACAAAGAAAAAAAAAAAGAATTTGAGTCAATCCTTACTGATGTCCATTTTAAAATAGATTAAAACTTACTGTTCAGGAGTGATTCAGGACTTTTCTGGAATGAATTCAGAATCAGAGGTCGTAATTGATAAATACCTGATTGAGTGAGTTATTTACATTGATCAATCTAGCTGACACATCTCATCAAAGAGACAGTGGCTTGACAGAGGGTTTCTATTGGATACGGTGCAAATTGGATAGCATAATTGAAATTCGATACAATGGACAACTTCGACTAATTACAGTCCAATGCTTTGCTATCACTTGTTAGGTATACATTATAGATGTATTTATTGGTTCATAATATTTTTATATATATCCAAACAACCTCTTGAATGAATCGGCCCTTCGACTGAAATTCAAGGTTTATAAGATTATCCGTAGACCGGCGCACAACTGTTCATACATATCTCCGACGGCACCGTCTACTTAAACATTTTTAAGACTCGATGCTCAGAAATATGGTGTGAACAACAGCATGGAAGAAGAAGAAGCCACTGAATCTCCACACACTGTTGGACCTCTCAACAGTCCCGGAGTTCATCAGACGAAGGCATACAACTTTTTGATTCGCTTCAATTCAAATCCTCATGGAGTAATGTGACATTCATTTAATTAAAAATATACATTAAATGGCTTATTCTTCAGTTTCATCCCCCTCAGGCTTCGGGCATTTAAACCTGCGAACTCTTCTTAATATTATAAATTGAATAATACTAATAAAATAAAAGGAAGATGGTTTGTCTATTGTTTATTATTTTTAAATAAGTAAGATTGAGTAGTCATGGAGATTATTTTCACGTGAGTCAAGGCGATTCATCTTCCTCGAAATTAGGCTTGGAATATGATTTTACATTTTTTTCTTTATATGACTACATATGGACAAACGATTGACTTGGAATCCTCATACAAGACTGAAAAAACTGCACGTCGATTTCGACTATTACATCACTTACTAGACTACGCCCTAAACGGTCTAAACATCCACCTCATTACAAAAGACTGATCTACAAAGCCATGGAAAGGTCTATCTAGACATTGAGTTGAGTTTTGGGGCTTCACTTCTTTTTCCTCTAGCTCCTGTGTGCCGTCAATCGTGGAGTCACAGCCTCAGTTCATCTAGTCCATCGGTCCTAGTACCTGGCTAGTTTTCTCATCTTCGGGATGTGACGATGTGTCATATCAGGACAGCCCAAAAATGTTGGTAGAATGATATTATTTTAAGTAATATTCCACTCAAAAATTCATCAATTCATATTGTTAATTAACATTTATCCTTTCCATGTAATATTTCCTTTTTCTTCGGAATCTTCCTTTATCTTAATTTTTCTTCTTCCTCTAGCTCCTGTGTGCCGTCAAGCGTGGAGTCGCAGTCTCAGCCCATCTAGCCCACCGGTCCCTGTCCCTGGCTCCGGGATGGTGCATCCTCTTGCTGCCCTTAGTTTTCCTATGCACTCAGAGTACATGCACCTGTTTCTGCTACGAGGCTGTTTTCCTTCCGACCTTGCTTCCAAATACCACATGGCTTTTCTGGTTTCGTCCATTCAACAGACGTTTCCATACCACTTCAGTTGCCGCTCCTGCATGGTGTCGCACACTGATTTCATTCCCAGAACCTCTGTGTATTTCTGACACAGTCTCTCCTGGTCTTACCAACTATTCTTCGGTAGAATCTCATTTCTGCTGAAGTTATCCTTCCTACGTCCTTGTCGAGGGCTGTCCAGCTCTCTGATCCATACAGGAGGACTGGGGGTAACATGGATTTAAATATTCGTATTTTGCCATCTCTGCTTAATTCTTGCTCTCCTATAGGAGTTTTAGAAATCTAACAGTACACTTTATTGGCCTTTTTCACTCGATTTAGAACCCCCAGTGCTATTTTACCATCTTTACTTATTATGGTCCCTTGATACCTATAAGTTCTAGGGGTATCGCTATTACACAAAATCCTAGGCTCTGCGTTTTCTCTTCCGACACACATAATTTTGCTCATATATATACATATACTCTTAGTAGATAACCTGTCTAAACTTCCAACTAAGTACAAAAGATTACGGAATTGAGCTATAAGGTTCCACTTATTTATCGAAGTCTTCTCGTATCCATTCTTTAAAGTCATAAATCCTTGGTGAAATCCTTACTTCGTCACAGATAAAATCATCCATCAGGAACTAAATGTTTCATATGTTGCCTGTTTGGTTAAAGTCAGATACCAATCCTTCTATGATGAACTTTCCATGGACCAAAACTGACTAGTTTCTTCTTCATTACTTGATGATGCTTTTAACGAGATGACCTTGAGATCTGCTCCAGATATGTTATTGGAGTTCTATCAATGGATAGATTCTGCACATGTCTGTACCATACCAATGTATAACTAACATCAAATGAACTGGTTGTATATATTTTAATGCAGTTCTAGATATCAATAAATAAATAAATAATATATTTTTTAATTTACTAAGAGGCTCCCATTCCATACGTACTGCAATCAGATATTTTATTTTTAAGTGATTTTCTGAGATTCGGACTGGCTTTAATGCCTTTGTTAGGAAGAGTGCGTGATTTTTCTTTGCTAATTGTCAAAAATCCATCAATGTCTTGGAATTAGATTTACTTTACTATCCTGAGTTCGAATAAACGTCTAGAGAATAGAACAGTTGGTTCTACGTATGAAAATATATATGCAATACGGAAAATGTATGTTATTCAGTCCGTTCAGAAAAACGTTTTGTTCTCCTGAATAATCCCCATGCAAGTTAGATTATTGTATGTTATGCATAGTTTCTGTTTTGCTTATAGACAGTCCAATGTTTTATAAAGTCTTTGTTTTTATTGTTTGTAGTCACATTGAAACTAAGAGAATACCTCCTGGTTGAACCACAGGTTTATGGGCTTAATAAATTGTATTGTATATTCCTCCTAAGTTATTTTCATATAAATTCATAGCGTTATTTAAATACATTTCTTTTTATATTTATTTAATGCTACTCTATTTATTATTTTAATTAGGATAAAATTATTTAACATTTTTATATTATATAATAAATAAATTATTTATTTATATATTTTTTCTTTCTTACTACCGAAGAAAGGGATAACTTAATATTCATACAGAAAAAGATATGTCCTCAGAATCGAAAATCATTCCTATTTTGTGATGGTATAACTAATGTGTATGCTGAATATTTTTTTTTTAATTTTCTTCTTTTTTATTAAGACACTTATGCATTTATGCCATGTATACAGAAAAAGAAGAACAAAAAAAAAAATTAAATGATCACAAAATAAGGCAAGAAGATGAAATTTAAAATAATCATAAGGCTTTGAACTTTGGGGCTCCCATAAACGTCCGAATTTCTCTCTTAACCCATTCTTACAAACCAAAATCCATCAATGCTCCTTACTTTGTCACAAATAAAATCATTATAAAGACTTTTATGTTCCATATGTAATCGATCTAGCCCGAACCAGATATCAATGCTTCTATTAAAAACTCCCTAACAAACTACTTTTTAGCCTTGCTTCTTCTTTCATTCCTGACAAACTTCCGAGGTGTCTAAGAGAAGATGGTCTCAAGACCTTCTAATGTAGACATGTTAGTAGAGTCCCAATGGGTAGTTTCTCTACAAACCTGTATAGTACCGTTATAATCTTGCATCAAATTTACTAGATGTATTTTTATGTAAATAGAGTTGTAGAAGCCAATAAATAAATAAAAATAATAAAATAAAATGAGGTAATTTAAAAGATAATATGTATGAATAAAAATGTAAACCAATATAATAAAATAACATTTTATTTACAAGACAAGGATAAGTAACAGTAACAAAACTACTTCACACCTATGTATAATATTTACATTCACCCTTGAGAACCCCAAAGCAAGCTTTCCCACCTTAACTTGGAAGGCAAGCAGGGCTCTCTCTCAGCGCTTCTCTTCCTGCCGCGTCACTGGTATTGAGTGATTGCCAGGACTCCAACTGCTATTCACAGAAGGTCTCGGGGCTACTGCTGTTTCAACCTTTTAGCAGGATTATAAGGGTGGTTACATTGTACATTGTACAAAACTCTTCAAATCACCCGAAAAAATTGTAATCTATCAGCTAATAATATTCCTAAGATATCAGCTACAGCAATTTGAAGATATTCGTTATTCCTGAGGGATTGACTGGATTAAGACTTGGTCCTCTGCTAGGCAAATTCTCAAGAGGAAGGGAACCGAATCGTAGTCCCCGAGGTGATGCTGGTTGTAAATCAGGTCGTATATTTAATTCAACCCCGGCCAAGTCTAAGTCTCTCCCTGCAACTAATCGGAAAGTCCTAAAGCTCAGTGATTTAAATGCTCTAGAGTGGTCTAGTTAGTTCGATCTCTTGATCTGTTTGGTAAACGTTGTATAATAATGCATGTATATGAAACATACAACATATTTACCTATTGTATTATTTTGTACAGTTTTAAATTACATTAAATAAATAATAAAAAAAAAATTCCATATAAGTAAAAAAAGAAATCCTAATTATTTTTCTTATTCAAGAAAGAGAAGAAGGGGCCTTCAAATGACTTTAGCATTAACACCTACACAAACATATTATCTTTTAATATAGTTTACCTGGGGGTTGGCTTAGACATTTAAGGGATGATGGTGTGGATAGGTGCGAGCAGTAATAAAACATGCGGACAATTCTTTTTTTTTAATGCCACACCAAGTCAGACGCTAAGAATTAAAAAAAAAGACAAATTAAGTTAAAAGTTCAGCCTTACATTTACAGATAAAATTAAAAAAAAATAAAATGAACTAGCGTACATATTATTAAGATATATTATTATTATTATTAGGATATATTATTAATATTACGTTCAAAGGTTAAATAGAATGGGTAAACTTAGAAAATTGTATTTATAATGAGGTGTAGATAGTTGACCGTAGATTAATGATTGGAGAAGTTTGTCCGGGGGGTGCGGTCAGCAAAGAACAACATAAATAAATATGGTTTTGTTCTTTGCTGACCGCACCTCCCGACAAACTTCTCCAATCGAAAATTGTATTTGTTGTTGCTCCACATTTCCTTCACAGTAAACCCTTGCACATCAGTTAAGACCGACCCTACTTACTACTGTACTATTAACATATTATACTAAAATACTGTAAGATGAGCTGAGATTAGGTAAATTTTGTAATTTTTTTATATACTATTTCTTTATCCATCGATATATTAAGATTTTAATTCACCAAAAGTACCGAAATAAAAAAAAGATGTCAAATAAATTAAATGTAAGTATACACACATAAATAAAAAATAACATTATAAGATTACAAAATTCTGAACTGGAAACGGACTAAATACCAAATATTATGTAATTAAATAAAAACATAACTCAGGATGAAACAAAAAAAATATATTAAAATTTACCACATTAATGAACTTATATAAAAAAAAAAAATAAGTTTGAACAAGTTGTATACCTAATAGAAAAATATAATAATAATATAAATGTAATAAATGAATCTGGACAACTACATCTTTCATGGATTGTTATAATTCTAAAAGCAAAATATTTATCAAAAACCGCAACATATTTACTAACGGCTTTTAATACAAAATAGCCCATATTTTATAATAAGAACTTTTTCGATTATTTCGAAGCACACGTCTATATGCGTATATTTATAAATCTCATTCTACATCACATGAAGTGATTAGTTATAGTTAAAATCTGTACCGATTTTGCTCATGGAGTGTAAGAGGTAAAGAAGTACTGTTACTAGACAAACGATTGTGCAAGGAGGTAATTTGATCATACTCGACCACTAGATTTTTCTCTAATTTATCAGGCTGGATGGATCCCGGAGGGCTCCCGAATTAACAGGGTTGAATCACAGCCACAGTAACAGAAATTGGTTGTGACAGCTAGAACTCGAATCTCGGAGTTATTAGCACAGTCCTTTCCACTGCGCTACTCCGTTCCTAAACAACATAAGCATAATAAATAAAAAATGTAGAAAAATATTTTAAGAGTGCTGAATATCTATTCTTTTTTGTGTATATA
>NW_027104663.1:198127-207487 GCF_000696795.3 Halyomorpha halys | reverse complement strand
ATATATAGTTTAAGAGAAAACAAAATACAATAAGAATTATACCATAACGAATTTAGAGTAACCGTATTAGGCCTCAAGAATATTTAACATTTAGTTATGGCACATTCTTATAACTCATTTTTTTTTATTAAAAAATATTTCTTAATAGTTATATATACATTAATAGTTACAGTTACATTATATTGAAAAAATTTTTTTTTTCATTTTTTATTAAAATAAATTAAAAAATATATATTATATACCTTTTATGTTATTAAACAAGAGCGTTATCACTTTTTTATTTCATTTTTTATTCTTATAAAAATAAATTCCCTACGGGCTTCAGACAATTGGTACAGAACACAATAAGTACAGTACAGAGTGGTGGAGTCTCACCCTATGAAGTGACATTATTTTAATAATGTCATAACACAAGTTAATAAGGTGCAGTCATGCAACTGCACATAAATTGCTTCAGGCAGCAGGTGAATAAGAATATATTATTCTCTAATGCATAAAATTAACTCTTCACATCACGAGAACCCCCAACTTTAACTTGGAAAAAAGTTTTGATAGTATTATACCATTGTGATAAGTATTCATATACACAGATACTACTCGGTGATAGTGAAAAAGAAATGTAGGCTCTAAATCGTTTGAATTTTTTTCTTTTTAGACCAATCATACAACCTATAAGATATATAATATATAATATAGCATATGAAAAATGTAATAATGATGAAGAAAATAGTTATGATGAAAATAATGAATATTATTTTATTGTACCTTAATATGTCGAGTTTAATAATAAAAATCGATTATATAAAGTTGCTCTTTTGGTCGGTCGATTTTTTCTAGGCAGTAAGTTTGTGAAGTTACTACCACGTTCCAGTCATAAAAAAAAAAAAAAGAGGCCTTTTGTAAAATAAAATTGACAATTGGAGTTCTGGCAATAACGAGATAGAGTGGGTTCGGGGATCCTTAGGTCCAGATTGTAAAACTTGGATATAATTTATCTTACATAGTTTGATTATATTTATTTCATTTATTTATCTTTCTTCTAATATACATATAGAGATTTTATTTATTTTTTACTTATTTTGTTTATTTTTTGTATAAAAGTGTACAATTATTAATTATCACAATTAACCATTGCCCTAGATCGTGGTAGATTGTAATATTATCAATAAATAAAAGTTTACAATTAAACAAAAAATTATAATTTATTGATAAACAATTTAATTAATATCTCTTTATTTTTACTTTCAAATTAACATAAATTAAAAACCTTTCATTATTCATGTATTAATAAATAAATTAAATCAAGAAAATGAACCATTCATGTCATATCTAACTTTTGACAAAATACTTGACAGACAAAAATAATAATGCATGAACCATTGTATTTATTCTTAGGGGACATATGTATAGAATAAAAGTATTTTTTCATTCATTAATCTAACATTCTTAATTTTTATTCTTTTTTAATCTTATGATTAACTTTTTTATTATCTAAAAAAATGTATTGACAATTACTAATTATGTACATACTATTCTTACTAAAAACCTCAGATTAATTGTGGTTAAGGCCTGATTAAGAATTTACTGTATAATTAATATTTTCTGAAATCTAAACGTTTTCTTCTAAACTTATCATCTTGTATTTTAATGAGTAAATAGCTCAAATAATTTTTAAATTAATGTCAAATTAAAAATGATTTCTCAATCATTCTCTAAAGCAGATAACTCAGTTAAATATTCATGTCAGTTTGTATTTCTACTTAAATAAATAAGTGATATTGCAGATGTCAGGTTATCCAAGCCAGTCCATTAGTTGTGTCTACTTAGCCGGGGCAGAACTAGTTCTATTATGTATAACCGTTTTCAGCAGCTTCTGTTATGATGGAGAGATCGGTCCTAAGTTCAACAGCTGCTCATAGTAGTATAAGTGGGCTGTAGCACAGTATACGTGGCTAATCCTAATAACTAATAAGTAATTAGCAAAAATAACTAAAATTAAAAAAGTATATAACTCTCGAATTGCTAATTCAAATTTAATTCCTATTTCCTATATTCATTCCATTGTTGAAATTTGGATTTTATTTATATTTTCTATAAAAGTTTGTTCTAAATTTTAACTAATTTTAGGGATACGATAGCACTGCATGATGTGGAGTGCATTAGGCAAGAAGAAAACATGCTTAGCATTTTTTTAATTTATTTTTTTTATGAAAATGGGGAATCAAAAACACATAAGAATTAGATATTTTGAAAATTAAACGATTGTTAATCTAATTATACTAGTCTACGTAGTAAACCTACTGACTGCTCTACAGTCTCCTTTAAGAATGTTGATTACAACATTATTAAACCCTGTTGAACAGATTCGCTACCTTGGACTACACATCTGGACAATTTTCTAACCTGAAATCCTCACACAAGACTGAAAAGACAGGAAACTGCACATCGATTTCGACTATTACAGCAGTTACTAGACAAACAAACTAAACTTCCAATTCATTACAAAAGACTGGTCTAAATTAACGTTTTTAGTGATAACCGTGTAATATTTTATTTTACATTTTTTTTTTTATTTATAAGCCCCATAGATGTTGTATTTGATATTGTAGGGAAGAATAGTAGTGAGAAATTGGTGATATAAATCTATTTTACTGCACTTTAAGAGGGTACTGAGGATAAAGAATTAGATGGATATAGATGTATACATATATACATAACCAGATAATTTAATATAATATAACAGATAACTCTCGTTATTAAAAAGATACACACAGGTAAACTTAGATGAGCAAAAATTAATGTCGTATAGCCCATTTGATAACACCTTTGAAATCCTTAATGTTTGGAATTTAAGAGTGAAACTTGTTTGGACCCAACTTTGTTGCCGGAAGTTTCTTTTGAGTCTACCATATTCAACCACTAACTTCTTTTGTAGCACGTAACTTTGAAACTTTCCATAGAATGGGGTTTGTTTCATGACTTGTTACGAGAAATTTCAATAGTGAAGGTATAATAATTCGGTAATGTGTGAAATAAAGACACTGACCACAAAAAAAAAAAAAAAAAAAAAAAAATATATATATAATGTATACTGAAATATATATGTTTACAAATAAATAAATAAACCAATATGGAAAAACTTTTTATAATGAATTATCAATGATATTAATTCTTCTTTTTTTTCTATATTAAATTTTGATAATTGTAATTATATATTCGATATTAGTGAAATTTAACCAATCTTTAATATTGTTGTTTCCTTGTGATCACTAGACTTAACGAACTAAAAGTTGTACACAAATACTTTAAAGTATCATATGTGAAGTGTCAACTTAAATACTTAATAAGATTACATACAAACTCTTCTATTTTATCCGATTACTTACTTATTAAGGAAATATACATATAAGTATTGGGTTATAAAATAAGTTTCTTAGCGTTTTTTACTGGTGATTTCAATAAAAACTTCAGTTTCTTGAAAATATTTTTAAACAATTATGTATGACCCATTTTGATCTATTACATGTTGCCATCTTTCAAGTTTTTTTTTTAAACCGTCTGTGCAACGGAATTTCCTTTTCGGTAATAAAAAATCATTAAATGAAGGAATGATTTTTTTTCTCTTATATTTTGAGCAAGCAAAATGTCACTTAAAGATAAGGAATCTCGGTTGATGCATTAATTAAACACTTTAACTAATCCTTTTTTGTAAAATATAAACATTATTGACCAAGATTAACATGATTTTATAAACACAGAGAGGATTAAATTGAAATATTGAAAAAAAACTTTGAACTCATTTTACAACCTAATAGATAAGAGGAAACATATTTTCATCAAGTTAGAAGTAAGTAATATAAACGTAATATTAATTGTTGTGAAGTAAACAATTAAGAAAAAAATAGCATATAAAGTCGTAGAAGGTAATATAGAATGACTAAAAATGGAAAAATAAAATGTTTGTTCTAAGACTAGGTATTAATTAAGCTCACGCGCAATTCACCAATCTGATTAATCTTTTTATATCACTATAGTTATTTTATAGTTTTTTTATTTAATTTCAATTGACCTATATATCAGCCTTATATTTATATACCTTATGGTTAATCATTCTGGTATTTTCAATGGTGATTCTCTAACAATTTAACATAAAACAGACTATTAAGAGCAGAATGTGAAAATCAGTAAAGTGATACATTTTTATATTTCTGCTACACTTTTCCAAAAGAAAATTGTTACAATTTTCCAAGGAAAAATATTATCAAAAGTACTTTTCTGAAACCTGTTGAAATTGGAAGTTCGACAGTAGGGGTATTCATAATCTTTAGTTTAACATGTTAAAGCTTGTTAAAAGGAAAAACTCATGTTAAATCGAGAAATATTTTCTTCTTTTATCGCGTTAAAAAAATATAACAAATAACATGGTTAAGAGTTTGTTAATTGGTCTGTTAAATTGAGAATGACATCACGCAACAGCTGAGCTCGTCACCATTTTGTTTGTTGTAGGAGCAAGCAATGTAGCATTGCTTGTCGTAGTTTGTGTTAGTATTGTTTTGGATGTTTTTAAAACTAATAATAATAACAATGTAATGACAGTTGTCGATTAGCTCATCTTGTTTCCGTTCCTCACACGTTAGAAGATGAACAATGGCCAAACTTTCAAAACTTCCACTTTTCCTTCAATTTAAGTATGTTGTAATAAATTACTTCAATCAAAACTTAGATGTAAACAGTAACAAGAAGTTTTGGGAGGAAAGGTTATAAAACAAGTTGCTCAGAAAATCCGCTAGGAACTCTAATGCATTTAACATGACTTTAAATAGAGCTGCTCTCAATGCTATACTTATAACATTTAACATAATAAAACATTTTACATTTAACACAACACCATGAATACCTCTAGTCTGTCTACTAAAAGGCTCTTATTGGTAATTAGTACAAGAAATTATTGCCACGGTGAATAATATAGAAATATCTGTTCTGAAACGAGCTAGGATTATTACTTTTTTTATAATCATTTATATATAGATATTAACAACTGCATTAAAAATCTATTTAACCAGTAAATTTTAGGTTAGTTATACAAAGGCATGGTACAAACATGTGTAGAATCTATCCATCCAGAAAATCTCGAGGCCATCTTCTTTTCAAACTCCCAAGTCATAATTATCAGATTATGAAGGAGAAGCCAGGTTAGAAACAAGTGGGATTGGGTGGTTAGTGAGTTCATCGCGGAAGGATTGGAATCTGGTTCTGGCCAAATCGGCAACATATGGAATATTGAGGTCTGATGGATGTCTTGATTTATAAGCAGCATTAAAGTCAAAGATGTTCCTAAAAGGCTCCCGCCCAAAAATAATTAATACACTTCTCAATTTGGACAGGAACACTCTAAGATGGATGACATGTTTACAAATCAAACTGAGTGAGTTCTGCAGGTTCTACAGAAAGGATGATGAGACTGCGTACCATATCGCTTGTAGATGTAATACATTAGCAAGGATGCCATTCCTTTCCTTTGGGAAGGATTGTATCTTAGACCCTGATATCTTGCCTGCTTTTAGCAGAAAAGGGACGGCGTACAATAGGACTTCTGTGGCCGCTGTGCACTTATGTCAGAAAAAAATGAAGTAAGCATAATATAAAAGAGTCATTAAGGATTTTACGAAAGATTTAGGACTGTTAAAATTGGATACAAGAGGAACTTGATGGTCTAGTGGTCCCCAAAAGCTCAACTCCAGTAAGTCCAGATAAGCCTTCTAATAATCAATAAGTTTTTGCAGGTTATTCTGTATTAAAAAAAAATGAATAGTTGGATGTTTGGTGGAATTATAGTTAAGTTATGCTAATTAATTATTAATGATGTTGTTTAAAATGGTCGAAAATAAGTATATAATAAAAACTGTTATTCAAGCTGGATGGTAAGGTTGCCCAAAACGTTTGACATTTAAAGTATTAATAAAGAATGTTTGAGACATAATTTAGTTTATTCAATATGTTATTAGTATGTATGTTTTTAATGTATTATCAGAATTATGTTTACACATTCCCTCGCTGCAGGCAGGCGGATAAAGAAAGGCACAATCAGTAGGAAAAGCGAGAGCCGTGTGTGGTTGATTTGCCTCCCCTTGGGCAAACAGAACAAAGGAGAGATATGGTTCATTAATCTCGTGTCCTATGCGGCTCTAGTGTTCTTATAGCTCTCTATCGTTCAACTCTTCGTCGCGGTTAGCAAGTTGTCTAACAGTACTGATTGTCGCAAGGATTGGCTCGGGTTTGCCTTTGATTGGAAACCTTAATGTCAATATAATATTCACTATATAGCAAACATCGTATGCCTTTGAATCAATGTCTGTGATGAAATACTTAATTTACTCCTGCATTGAACGGTTCATCCTGATTGCTAAAGATGGATTTATGACTCTTTGATTTTTTCAAGATTCTTTGTTTATAGATGGGTGTTCAGTGATAGGGGGAAAATAGGGTGCCATTTGTTCTACCTGAAACCGTCGTTTGATACTTTTACTCGAACTTTTAAAATGGGTTGACTTTCAAAATGGGGTAAATCCGGATCGTAAAACGTTTCAGGGGAAACAAAAAATGTCTTAGCTAATATTATTTCCATACGAAAATAATACTTATTTTTTTATTTTTTTTACTTTTGATAGATTTATTTATTGATAGATATTACAATCTGCCACACAGTTGTGGGCAATAGGTAATATTGATGAATGATCTCATACATACTAAAATAAATAAATAAAATAAATAAGTAAAAAAAAAAAAAAAAAAAAATAAAAAAAAAAATGAAATAAAATAAAATTAAAAAAAACTCTCTTAAAATATATACAAACAAAAGAATAGACAAGTGAACATAATCAGACTATCTGTATGAAAAATAAATAAATAAAATAACATAATAATAAATAAATAAAATAACATAATAATACTTATTAAATCAATGTAACATTTCCTCGTGTTTCATGAGATTTAATGAATTTCTAAAATAAATAACTGCGAAATTCAAAATGGACACACCCCTTTTCAGTATTCCCAAAAGTAAATACTCAGTGTTTAAATAAATTGATTTGTATCCAGGTTAAGTCTCAACGTTCCTGATTATTTCTTTAACCGTCCAACGTTTCGGCCAGTTCGGGTATCCTCAAGGTCAATCTAACAATTAACAGATTTCATTATAATTTGATTTATGGCAACAACATTATTACTAATAATTTAACATACCTAAAATATAAATTTACACCTCATATCCAAATATTTAAAAACTTTTTACAGGTTATTCTGCCCAGGTCATTAATTACAAGTCAGATCACCCTATGCAACAATAAATTAATATGGAACCATATTAATTACTAATAAGCTTGCCTTGGTTTATGCATGTTATCTTTTTTGTCACAATTCATTAATTTTTAAAACAACATAATAGATGGGCCGCCCGTAGCTCAGTGGTTATGACACAGTCTTACCAATTTGATGTCTATTGGCGGTGCCGGTTCGAATCCGGCCTGGGTTGTTGACTTTTTCATTGAGTGGCGGTCCCACAAAATGAAGAACTTTGACCCCCAACCATGGTTAGGCAGTATAGGACTCCAATGGGAGTCTTGGCCGAAAAAACAAAAAAACATAATAGATAACTAGACATAAGGTAAGACAAGCTTATTAACAATTAATATGATTTCCTATTAAATAATTGTTCCATTAGGTGATTTGACTTGTAATTACTGACCTGGGCAGAATAGCCTGCAAAATTCCAAAAAACATTTGCATTTAAGGTATGTTAAATTATTATCAATAATGTTGTTGATAAAAATTAATGTATAATAAAAGCTGTTAATTGTTAGATTGTCCTTGAGGAAGTACGAACTGGCCGAAACGTTGGACTGTTAAAAAACTAATAAAGAGTGTTGAGAATTAACATTTACCAATTAATTTATTTAAACAATACATACCAGTCTCAAGAAGTTGAAAAGATTATATATAAAGTAAATACTCATATTTATAATTCCTCTGTTCGATCAATTAGCAATTTATGATTAAAAAAAGAGTTTGCAGTTATAAATATCACTAAAAAAAAAAGTTTTACAATATTAATTTTTATTAAGAATAGTAATTTTTTCGTAGTAATGATTTTTAAATATTTAATAATCTCTCTCATCAGTATCAATTTCAATGGTGGTGTTGTTGTTAGGTGTAAATTCCAGCCCTAGAATTCTTGAGCCCTTTATCCTTTATTTTTTAAGTCCTGGGCTTTTAAGTTTGCTTTCTAAAGTCAAACGCGGTTTTTTTTTTTGGTTTTTTTGTGATAGATTCTAAGCTGTGCCATAGTTAGGCAAATGTGTATGATGGCCCTTATTATATCCTCTCAAGTCATTAGGCGTTAAAATCGCTTAAGAGCGTATCGTGAACCGACAAATTATAATATGACTTCCGCCAACACTTCATAATTAAATATTTTAAAAATAAGAAAAGGAAGTCCATAAAAGAGGTCAGGTGTGGTGTTAATAATAAAATAAATCTCGTATAAAATCTCTAAATTCTATTATTTAGTCCATACATATTTTATAATCGGCTTAAATAAAATACTTGTTAGAAAACAGTGATACAATTTTAGTTGATTTTTTTTTTAACATCTATAGGATTTTTCCCCGTCATTTAATTTTTCATTTCTTTGAAAGTGGAAATAAAAAACGCTAAGCCAAAAAGATCTTTATTAATAGTTAAAAAGATTCGATTGGCGCCGAGGGAATCTTGTAAATAAAAACCTGGGATCGGATCAGTGAGTAAATCATTTATTTGCTCTTCGTTGCTTTAAGTGTTTGCACTTTTAATGGAAATTAAAATGAAATTCGGGGTCAATGAAAGCATTTATTTATATTTTTTGTTCGTTCGTCATTGTAGTATCAGAGGATAGTGATTTGTTTTTATTTTGTTTATATCGGTTACTATAAAATGTATTTTCTAAGGATATGGATCAGTATATCTTTTTCTATATATGTGTATATATATGTATATAATTCTGTCTTATAAGAGAGAAACATTTTATTCAAAAAGTTGTGCTGCCCAATAGCATTGGGTTGTTGATGAATGCATATTTATCACTAATGAGACAAATTTTTTTTAAACCTTATAAAATATAAAAATGGTAAAATAAATATGAAATACATTTTTAAGTTTAGAAAAATGAAAAATTTTTCTATAATAAAGATTTTTTTTTTCTAAAATTCTCCACCTTAACCAAACACATACAACATGCATACGAAAAATAAAATAAAGATGATAAATATGAAAAGTGAAAAATATAAAATAATTTTTTTGAATATTTTCTATATTTAAATTTTAAAA
>NW_027104663.1:175138-196892 GCF_000696795.3 Halyomorpha halys | reverse complement strand
ATATATATACATATAAAATATTATAGTTTTATTTTCGGTTTGCATAACAGATGTGGATCTTTGGTCGTCCGGTAAGCAGCTCTTTCCCATCTTAGTTGATTCTGTCTGTCTAGTTTTTGGTCATGTGGTCTCTTGCCAACTATACTGGCATTCCTTGTTGTGTAGAGGTGTTCTCATGGATTGCTTCGAGCCACATATTCCACCCATCTTAACCTCTTTGTTTTCATATCATGAGAGGTGTCTAGTCAGCCTCTGTAAGCAGTAATCTGTTAGTTCTCCTCCTATATGTGTTAAGGCACTGATCCGAACCGCTCCTGTAATTGTATGGAGGGCTTGAAGATATGCTGCATAAGTATGCAGCATATATAATACTATACCATATTTATACTAATCTACAACTTTGAGCCAAATCGGATGAGCCATTTTCTCAATGTAAGTGTGTCATGATAGAAACGTTTGTACATGCGTAGTAAGTAGTGGATGGAATTTCGCGGATCTTCCGAAATGTTATGTCTATTCAGAATGTTAGTTACAAGTGAATAATGAACATTTTGTTTTCAATTTTTTTCAATGAGATTCGTCGAATTAATAATAAGTTAAAATATTCCCATGGGCAGATATAAACTTTTTTTTTTTATTTAAAAGGAAGAATATATATTATTAAAAAAACAATAATCTGTTAAATTATTTGACTCCCTCAATTATAATTTTTTTAAAGAATCTAATATATTAGGGATAAAAATCATTTATAATGATCGTTTCCAAATTATTTAGAAAAAATTTGGACCACGGTTTTTGCGTTTTACTTCTGTTGAAATGTAAGGCTAAGTAAAGGCACTAGAATGTTTCTCGAAAAGCTAACCTGGATTGCAGAGGATAACAAACGATTATTTGATATAATGCCTGGTTCTCCGGGATTTAGATTTTCCCCACCATTAGTTTTTCCCTTTTCCAATACCTTAGGCAGATACATGTACGTAACACTAGGCTCTTCCTATTCGTTTTTATACTTCTACTATTGAGTTTTTATTTCATAGACTAGAATGTGTTAATTTTAAGGTGAAATTCAATTAAAATTCATTAAACACGATTTTGAATTTTTTAAATAAATATTGATGGAGCTCAGACATTTGATTGCATCATAGTCTTAAATTTAAATTAAAAACAGACGATTCACCCTAAAATTAAGACAACGTCTGCATACATACACCTACTTACTGAAATCCATTTGGCCATATGGTTAACAAATCTAGGGGATAGCCCAAAACGCAGTGATGGAAAGCTATGGACAGCCCAACACTGCGTCAGATTGATCCATAGTACGTCAGTAACAGAACACTGCACACAGACTTTTGACATTCGATGACAAACTCTACCACTACACTAATAGACTAATACAAATAAGGTTACCTTGAAATTTCCCGACAACAGATACCGAAAACTAAAAAGGAGCTCGATGAGAGGTTTAATGAAATCAATTAAATCTCAATAAATCACCTTTACCTTTCGTCGTAAACCTACCGACTGCCCAACAATAAACCTCTAATAATGTTGCTCTTACTCCTTCGAACAGATCCGCTACCTTGGGCTGCAACTCGAGAAACGACTAACTTGGAATCCTCAAACAACACTGAAAAGATAGGAAACTGCGCGTCGATTCCGACTATTACCAACTTTTATGTAAATGTTATCTACCTCACTTGGCTGTTCTTGAAGGTGCACCCAGATATCTAACACCCAATTATCTGCCTGTCGGTCACTGTTATTATCGGACGGCAAATGATTTCTCTTTAATTAAATTTAACTTATTTTTTCTAACGCTGGTATTTTCAATACATAGCAATCTAATAACTATAAAACATAATATAACAACTTTTTTTCTAGTTTGCACAACTTAAGAGTCATGAAAGACAAACAGAAAATTAACTAGTTCATTACTTTATTTAATTAATAACCTAACTATTAAGAGTTATAAGGCCCGCCCGTAGCTCAGTGGTTATGACAGTCTTACCAATTTGATGTCTATTGGCGGTGCCGGTTCGAACCCGGCCTGGGACATTGACTTTTTTCATTGAGTGGCGGTCCCACAAAATGAAAATGTTTTGACCGCAACCATAGTTAGGCAGTATAGGACTCCAATGGGAGTCTTGGCCGAAAAGAAAAAAAAACAAAAAAAAAGTTTTAATCGCCATATACAGAGATGGGCAAAAATTAGCTATAGTCGAAAATAATAGCTAATATTGCCATTAAACTTATTTATGAATGAACCATTAATAGCAATAAATGCTGTATCCATGGAAATTACAGCTATTTGTTATAACCATACCTAATTTTTGCCTAACTCTGGCCATAAATGCACGAGTTATGTTTGATAGAAACTAATTTGTAAGATTATTCGCAGATTTATGTTTAATGAGCTCAATTTTAAGAATTGTGTTTTGTTTTTTTCGTTATCTATTCTAAGAACTTTCAAATTGCTAATTGATCTTTTGATTGAAAAATTAACATGATAAGAAGTCATTTATTTTCAGAATCAATCTAAGGCACACTATTGGATCGACTGTCTTTATTGTTGGTTAGGGTCATATTTACAGAGGAATTAGGGCATGACGGCAGATAATCATGCAGGATACTCTTCTATTTTAGGAAAGTGGGTGTCGCAATCGAACACTAAGAGATTATCATACATATATGTGTGTGTGTGTTACATAATTTGTAAAAATAATAATTAATATAATTTTCTTCTATCGTTTTAATAATGAGGTTAATAACTGTTGATTACATAATCATAATCATTTACTTTGTATGAGACGTTCCGGACTACTTTACCCATTATCGTATTAAGCGTTAACATTTCATTTTAATCTTCTTCAATTATTTAAATACTATACGTACTATATTTGTCATATTAATTTTGATAACTAAACCTTCGAATTCCTCTCGTATCCAATCTTTACAATCCAAAATCCTTCGTAAAATCCTCAATGCTCTTTATTTTGTTACTAATAAAACCATCCATAAAGACCTAAATGTTCCTTATGTAACCGATCTAGCCCGAACCCGATATTATTCCTTTCATAATAAACTCCCTAACCATCCAAACTCACTAGTTTCTAACCTTGCTTCCTCTTCCATTCCTGGCAATCCTCCGAGGCGCCTGAAAAGAAGAAGGCTTCGTGACCTTATATTGAAAAACTGTTTTTAGAGTTCTACTACTGGGTAGTTTCTCTACATTATGTATCATATCATTATGTCATTATGATCAAATTTACTTGTTGTATTTTTTTTATACAGTTGTAAATATCAATAAATAAATAAATAAAAAAAATAAAAAATTTTGATAAACTATAATAGTGTTTTCGTCAAATAAAGCAAAGAATAATAAAAAAATGATAATTACAACAGATATACTTTAAGAAAATAATGTACGATACAATTTATAGATTCATAGATTCAAATAAAGCAAATAATAATAAAAAAATGATAATTACAACAGATATACTTTAAGAAAATAATGTACTATACAATTTATAGATTTATTTTGGGCATTGACAAACGACTAACCTGGAATCCTCACGCAAGACTGAAAAGAAAGGAAAGACAGTACGTTGCACAGTGCATCGTTCAATGGACTAAAATAAAAAATAAAAATATTTTTTCACGAGTTATTTACTATTGGGATTTTCAAATTAATCCTTAGTCTACTGATCTATACATATATTAAACTGTTTACATTTTCCTGTGAGGTTATATAAAACCTTAACTCTAGGAATTAATTCCTTTTGTGGTAACCCCACATATCAGTTACAATTTGTTTCACGTCCCGTGTGTGTCTCTTCTCTATGGAAAAAAAACAGCTATTGTCATGGAATCAAAGAGCCAAGGTTTAATACAATTAATACTGTAAAAAAGGAGAAACTTTAATAAATAAAATCTTAATTAAAACAAATAACACGAAATTTAAATTTTCTCTAATTTTAAAATGACTTTTCTCCAAAAAAGCTAAAACCGTTGTTGAGATATAGGTGTAGAATTATATATTAGACTGTCCTGAACTAAATTTTAAAAAAATTCTGCATATACTTGCAAGTCTTTTAATTTTATATTTTTACAGAAAATTCGAAAACAAACGCCGATGTCTCCAACATCGTTTTATCCCTACCGAGCGAAAGAAAGAAGTAATCATGAAATTGTATATTTCAACTTAGCTCTGACGAGGTTCATGCCTTTATCAAAAAGTTATACCATCTTTGATGAGTGGTAACTAAAATCAAATGGGAAAGCTGCCACCGAATTTTGAAACAATTTATTTGCCAACATAAAAATTGACTCCATTTACTTTTTTTATTGCCAAGACATCCTCTGTTCTACTTTCTATACGTGGCCAGTCAGAAAAATCGTTTATGGAATGCTCTGAAAAAAAACAAGATATTTCGAAAAAATACACTCGCAAATCGTCTAGGACAAATACTTTTGGGGATCCAATGAGGTATCTTCTTATCGTCTGATCCCTTCATTACTCCACAGAGGAGTTTATAAAGAAAACATTAAAAAAGTTGATAAAGATATTAAAGGTTTTTTCAATGTCTCAAACAGTTCGATGAAAGTTTAAAAGGTCTTATTTCATATTTAGGATTAGATACGTCAGATTCAGACTCTGATGATTTGTTGTAATTTTGCATTAATATAATTATTATTGTTTTCATTTTGAACTCTTTTTTTTTACCCCAACATCTACATATTTTGAACCCTTATATTATATCTAAACCTTTTGCTGTAATTTGCATAGCTCATTAGGTATAATTTGTTTATTAACAGAAAAAAATTGTATTTATTTTTAGAAACAAACTAGCTGTAAGACCTGTCGTTGATGGGTTATTATTAAACACCTATCCAGTCACCCTCATCTATTTGGGTTTGTTAGTATTCTTAAATAAGTTTCTTGCAATAATTCAATAACTAAAGATTTTTGTCCACTAACTCCATATACTCTGAGCACTGTGCGTCGATTGCGACTATTACAGCACTTACTATAAAAACAGTCTAAACTTCCAATTCATTACAAATGACTGATCTACACGACTGTAATAAGGCCAAAGTGGACATACAAAGTTGCACTTTGGGGCTCTACTTAACCTTCAAATTCCTCTTGTATGCAATGCAATCCATTGAATCCAAAATCTTCCGTAAAATCCTAAATGCTGCTTACTTTATCACAAATAAAATAAACCATAAAACCTTAATATTTCATATGTAATCGACCTAGCCCGATCCAGATGTCAATCCTTCAATTATAAACTTCCTATCCTTCTTCCATTCCTGACAATCCTCCGAGGCGCCTGAAAAGAAACTTGGCTCGAGACCTTCTGATGTAGAATTGTTTTTGGAGTGCTACCAATAAGGTAATTTCTCTACATGTTGGTAACACTCAATCATGATTTTCGATCAAGTTTTTCAAGTTTAATGTATTTTATGTAAATACAGTTGTAAATACTATTAAACAAATAAAAATATAATAAAAAATTAATCACGCACACGATTAACATTTGAAATGTTTTCTCTATCTTTCTCTTGACCGCTTTAGTATTCCAATTTATTTTAAAAATCATTTTTATTGTTTAAAACTCAGGTTATTGATATTCAGAACAAACATTAACCAATATGAATAAAAAAAAATCCCGATTCAAACATAACGAAGTAACCAAGTAAGTGTTTCTTCCACTGACAGCGCTCGTGGTCGCCCGTTATCTGTACAAATTTACCAAAACTAATAATGTTGTAAATTTTGTCTTGTGGTCTGGCAAAATAAATGAAGAGGTCAAAATGGCCACATTCTCATATCTTATTATCTTTCAATATTTTTAACAATGTCTTGTTTGTTTAACTCTTATGAAGATCTTCAACGTGGATCGAAACGTTGGTCTTATAATAAATAGATTTCTCCTACTTCTTAAGCACGTTTTTATGACCGCTTTCCAGACCATCCTATACTTAAAAATCAGGGGCAGTTTAATAACTTCTTTTCTGGTCATTTCTGACATACAAGAGGTTTATCTACAGATTAACCTACCTAATAGAAACATGTGGGAGGTCATATTTTTATTCCATTGGATCACAACAGAAACAAAAGTTAGCCCCCAGGGTGGATTTGAACCGGGACAGCTGCAGTTGCAAGACCTACCGATGTTGTAAAGACCTACGCCTTAACTCTCTCAGATACAGAAGAGTCCTCCTCTCCATACACAGGTCTACTCTCAGGAAACGTCTACTCACCTGGATGAATGTAGCTTCAAACAAATGCGTCAGAATCGTAACCAAGATAAAACGCCCGGTTAATACAAGTGTATATCTTGCGATGATTGTATGAAGGATTGTATGGCGTCATCTATCGCCTTCTGGGAATGTGTAGGTCATGCTTAGGCGTTCCCTGGCATTTCCTCTCCAACCTTTCCTGTTTTCCATATCTTTGATCATGGCGTATTATGTTATTGTATACAGAATTACTGCATCGAAAGTAGTAATTTATAGTAAGTAGCCTTCCCTATTTTAATAATAGTAATCCGAGATAAATTAAGCTCATTAATAACCATCTTTATGATCCATTTTTTTAAAAATATGGTCTTAGTTAAAATGGAGTGTTACAGGCGTGTAGAGCAACTACCCACTGGTAGCACTATAATGGCATTTTACATTAGCTGGTCTCGTGGCAATCTTCTTTTCAGGCGCCTCGGAGGATTGTCAGGAATGGAAGAGGATGCAAGGTTAGAAACTAGTCATGATCCTGAAATTCACTTTTTTTCCTTACATATTAACTCTTTGGGAAGTTCATGTGTTTATATATCTTACTTTCGTTATTTGCTATGACTATTTGATTTTAGAAATGACATAGTTAAAACACAACAAAAATGCGTATAATAAAAACATAACAAACAATTTTTTTTTTCACTTTTTATTACCAGTACCGAGGAAAACATAATCCATTGTAACTTCAACCAAAATACAACTAGACTATTATTAATTTTAGGAATCACAGTCTATGTCTACCTTTCTCTGATTCCTGACAAAAAACAAACAAACACCAAAACTAAACTACAATTCAAGAGATCAAAACGGATAACTTTTAAATATATATTATTTTTTTATTTTCCAGAATCATTATATCCTATAATAACATATCCTACTTCTTTTTGAGATGAGTACTGATTTCATAAAAAATCTCTAAAAATCTGAAGCTAAGGGTCCACTACAGATTCAGAAACCAGAATCAACATATCTGAACGGGAAGCACATTTACACGAACGATGTAGGATTAGAGAATTAACATATGGAGGAGAAGAACTAACAGTTTACGAAAAAAGAAACCAACCATTCACAAACCTAAAATACAAGTATTTAATAGATTAATTAAATTATATATTACCTACACACCATAGCTATTTTTAATTTTTTCTGCTTACACGAATAATTATATATAAAACAATATTAATTTTAACACAGAATAACCTTTGAATATTTAACACTCTAGTTGTAGAAACGCTTAAAATAATATAAAATTGTACATATTTATTTTTATTTCAAAGGAAATTTTTTTTTATGGACTTAAGAATTAAAAAGCGTTATTCCATTGATTTTGAAAGTAGAATAAGCTCATTTAAAGTTATAAAAAATATTATTTCACAAATAATGCTAATTATGCCAAATGGAATAATAAATTTGGCACTCTTAGAAACCAAAAAAGAATTATTCTATTATGTTACTTTTTACCGATATTTTTAATTTAATTCAAAACAAACCCTTCGATATCTCTGTTCAAACCTAAAGTTTCAAAATTAAAGGTTCATAAAATTATACGCATAATAAACATTTACAAACAATTAAAACGAAACACCAGGATAAACCGAAGCTACTATTCGGCTGTAACATCTCATCGGCAATCTTTCTCAGAGAACAGAACCCAACGTGTAGTCCTAAATACAACCGCATGTTATAGCAGTGCGTGACCGCTTCTTACGTGTCCCATGTCAATTAATTGACGGCAATCAAGAAACCATGTGTCGCTTCGTAAGGAAGTAGTGCTTGCTGCCTCACGCGGGCACTTCATAAAGATTTTAAATTATAAAGATTCAAATCCATAAATCCTACTATTAATTTGTAATCAAAACCTGTTTATAAATTATTATACTTGTAGATAATGTGTAGGAGAAATGTAGATAAATTAATTGAATACAATTGAAAGTATGATGTAAATTAATATATTATTGTAGTTTAGAGATAGATTAATGATCAATAGATCAATTGCTTGTTATATCTATTTAGTTTATACCTGTAAATAACATTACATAATAAAAATATTATTTTATTTTATACCAGATCGGCCTCGTGGGCCTTACAAGGTTGATATAACCGTTACATTATATATATATTTTAACAGTTGATTATGGGAGGGGGAACTATTTTATTTATTGTTATTTACAACATTATAAAATTATATACAAGAAGTAAAATTGCTATTGGATATAAAAGGGGTATTCATGATGTGTTATATGTAAAATGTTTTATCATGTTAAATGTTATAAGTATAGGATTGTGTGTGTGGTGTGTGTAAATGCACAAGAGCTCCTAGCGGATTTTCTGAGCAACTTGTTTAGTAACCTTTCCTTCCAAAACTTCATGTTACTGTTTACTTCTAAGTTTTGATTACAGTAATTTATTATAAAATACCTAAAATAAGTGAAAAGTAGAAGTCTAAAAGTTTGGCTACTGATTGTCTTTTTTAATAAGTCCAAAACATAGGACAAACGAAAAAAAAATACGAACTAGTAAGTAACCTAACACGTTCCTTTCGTACAAAAGACACCCCTAACTATAAACAATGTTATTATTAAAAGAATAAATTAAATAGATAAGAATAATGCTTCATAATATAAGAGGAAAGTAAAATTAATAACAAAAAATAATGATATTGGACGAGAGAAGAAAATAGAAAAATAATAATAATGAATAAATAAAATGAGTAATAATAAAAATTAAAATAAAGGTAGTGTAACTATGAATTAATTTTATATTTATTAAAATTCATAAAAGAATGTCCTGTAGCAGCCTGAAGCCCAGTCTTCGGGTTGAGGTTGGGTTTCTCAGGTTGTAGGTCACTCCTCCTTTAACTATCGGCAACTGGGAGTGGAACTTCATGAACCGTTTTTTGATGAAATCCTCTATTAACTCCATAAGTAATTCGCTATAATATAAATAGAAATACACTACTCGAAAGGGCACAACCGTATCTTTTTAAATATATTGTAACCGGAGATATAAAATAAGATATATATTGTAAAATTGTCTTTTTTGTTTCATTTATTTTGTATTAATCTTATTTCTACAATATTTTGTATTAATCTTACTTCTACAACATTTTGTATTAATCTTACTTCTACAACATTTTGTATTAATCTTACTTCTACAATATTTTGTATTAATCTTACTTCTACAATATTTTGTATTAATCTTACTTCTACAATATTTTGTATTAATCTTACTTCTACAATATTTTGTATTGATCTTACTTCTACAATATTATATTTTATTTTCCATTAATATCAACTACTATCTACTTAATTTATTGTTATGTATATTTCCAAGTTTGATTGTTATTATTTTCTTTTCAAGTTGTGTTTTTGTCTGAATCGAGTTGATATCTCGTTTATCAGCTCTGACGGAGGGCTGAAATTCAGGTTCGGGACAAACAAATAAGGTTTTTTGCTTATCTTTGTATCTTTTCTTATTATACCCCGACCATCTTATCCTCATTTGGAAAATATTTTTCTCATTTGTTACTATCAAAATTTTTCATGATATATACTTCAACATAAACTTGTCAGGTTAAATAAAAAAAATGATTCAAATCAAACTGATTGTTAAAGTAAATAACTCAAAACGATTGTAGAGAGTAGGAAATAGAATTTTTGTCCCTGTCCGGAGTGCGGGGTTCAGTAACATAGGATTTAAACACAATAAATTTCTCTGTCGCACAAAGGGAAACGTGCCCACAAAGTTGTCCATTAAATGAGTTTACGTTGTTGAGGAGTGCTCATTAAGAGAAATTTCACGGTATTATTGGATAAGAATATGCGGGTACGATGAATTTCTTTAATTATAAAAAAATAGGTATCATTGTGTTTAACATTTCATTTACTGAATTTAAATCGTTCAACTAAATTCCAATAAATACCACAAATCACATTTATCCTTCATCGTAAACCCATGACCAATTTCCCCACAGTATCCTTTAATAATACCCCACTTATTCCTGTCGAACAGATCCGTTACTTAGGACTACATCTGGACAAACGACTGACATGGAATCCTCATACAAGACTGAAAAGACTGGAACTGCTCGTTGATTCCTACTAACGGTCTAAACTGCCAATCCATTACAAAAAACTGATCTACATGACTATTATAAGGCCTATCTGGACATAGAGAGTTGAGCTTTGGGACTCAACTAAACCATCTAATTCCTCCCGAATCCATTCATTACAGTCCAAAATCCTTCGTAAAATCCTTAATGCTCCTTACTTTGTCACGAATCAAGTCATCTATCAGGACCTCATTATCTCATATGTTGCCGATTTTGCCGGAACCAGATACCAATTCTTCCATGATAAACTTCCCAACCACCCAAATCCACTTTCTAACCTGGCTTCTCCTTCATTACCTAATAATCCTCCTAGGCGTCAGAAAAGAAGATGGCCTCTAGATCTTTTCCTCTAGAAATGTTATTGGAGTTCTATCAATGGGTAGATTCTCCACATGTTTGTATCATGTCACTATGTCACCTACAGCAAAGTTACTTGTTGTATATATTTTATACAGTTGTAAATAACAATAAATAAATTATTAAAAAAAAATAGTTCAACATTGTCCTTTTCGTATTTTATATTATCTTAATCAGTTATACATCTATTTATTATGGGTTTATATAATTTTAATTTTAGGTTATACTCAATTAATTTATTGTATTTATTTGTTATTATTATTAATTTAATTTTTATTTATAGTCAATACCGTATATATGGTATGATTTTGTACTTACGTCCCTGATACCACACGAGAGTGGCAGAATGTATCATATCCATAAAAGATTTTGAATAAAATAAAACCTATAAATTAATCATTTTTTCAGAATAAATTATCACCAATAAGGAGTTTTATATCCTGAGGCATTGGAATCAGATTTCAAGTAAATTGAGTCTGTGCACGCTTCCTCAATCGTAATTTTTTTTTTAAAACTCAAGTATTGTCTTTCAAGACCTGTCAACGATCGCTAAACCCGCTTGCTTCTTTTACTCTCACTATCAGATTTATATCTTAGGGATGATTTATTTCTTAAAATTTGTTGTTAATTTTTTGGTTCAAAACTGATAGTTTATCCATTAATAAAGATTAATAAAACATTTCAAACCACACATATCCCAGTTTTATTATAAAAATGTATGTATGTTATATTAACGTTTCGGGCTTTTTTAATGCACATGTTCAAGTATTATCATCTTCACCATTGTCTTAGTATGAAAATCGCTGCTTGTATGTATAAAATTTACAAATAATTTTAGAATATCCATAATTTTTATTTATAAATTTTATTTAGACATAAAAATTAAATGATTAATTAATAAACGAATTAAAAACAATATTTTGGAACATTTTGAGCATGTTAACGGTAAAATTATGAATCAAAAATTTCATGAGATATTCTCATCAAAATCAGTTAAATACTATGGAGAAAATAGTATATGTATATACTATATTTATATATAATATAAAAATATAGAAACCAGTTTAACATGCCACATATTTGGCAATTATAGTCTGATTTTGACGATTGTTTATTTCGTTCCTTAGAAAACTTAATTATTATAAATAAGTAACTTTAGTAGTGAGATGCAAAACATAATAAATAGTATCATGGAAAATTCACGGTGTTTTAGATTTCTTGGTTACAAATCGGCATCAATGAGTATGATGTATGTTTTAAATGAGGGGAGTTACAAATAGTATCGTCATACTATGTACAAGTATTATATACAGATTACTATATGCTAATTGTCTCCTCGAGTGTCCTTCGACAACTAGTTCGGTAACTGATTAACTACTAATGCTGATCACAGGACCAACATAATAAATTATAGGAACTTGCAGAATACAATCGAGGTGTGAATTACGAAGCACTAATACCTTTCTAGAGTGGTGCTATAAAACGAAGAAAGTAGCTTGTAACGCTCTAAAAGTGGAATACATATTGGGTATCGGTAACACGACACCATGTCCTGTCAAAGCCATAAATTTAGAGTGTTAATTTTTATTATCACTCTTTGTGAAATATTCATTTAAACTGTTTATTTATACACTATTAAACATATTATTTAAATAAAGGGCTTTATAAAGATATTAATATAATATTATATCTATTTATTTGATTTTGTGTATCTTGGGACTTAAAACGTCTAATAACGAAAGAGAGAGTGCCATTGAAAAAAAATTACTAACAAGCTTACTAAAAATGTTCCTTTCACACGGAAGATTTGAAACACACTCACTAGCGAGCCTTGGCTAGTGGCAGCCAGTTATTTCTCGTCATATATATTCTACTAGAAAGTGAACGAGTGCCTGGCATTAGGTTGAAGGCGGACTTCATACAAAAAAAATTATGAAGCAGATTCTTGCACAAATGTGTATTTTTAATATGAAAATATCATCACTAATCTATTTCTTTGGAGTAGAATATTTATAATTTACCCTCACGAGAGTTGTTTATATTTGCATATAATTAAAACTAAATCATAATTAAAATGCTTTTCTTCCTAAAAATAAATTAAAGAACAAATTGAAATTTTAATTAGGGAGATGACTAAGTGATATTGTGTGTGCAAAATGTGTAGAATAAAGAGTGGAGATATTCGCAGGATTAACTTTTCGGAATTTACTTATAGAATAGAATGTAAAGTAATGTGATACACTAAAACCCATGAAGGGTTATGGGTTCAGTGCTTTGTAAGGAAGCACTGTTGTTAAAACAATGGTTATGTAAAAAGGTGATTTGTTTTCAAGAGCACGCTCAACCGCCAGATTTTCCCCAATTAATGGTACCCAATTTATGAGGACTTACAGAATATACTCACAAAAATTTCAGCATCAATACTCAATACATACATTTATTTTGTAATTTAGGTTTTTCTTTATTCATTGATGTAACTTTTTTTTCTTTCTCTCCTACAGTAATCCAGTGAGAGAGTGCATTATCGATTATACATACATGTATTATGCTTCATGTAAGCTATTGAGAGCATGTGACCTAGTAAGACACATACTGGCTTACATTTATTTTTATAACATATTTAAACATACAGAAATTACAAAAATAGAAAGAAATGTAAATTAAATATATACAAAAATGTGGAGCGGAGTGGCTCAAAGGTAAAGCATTGTCCTACTAGCTCCTACTAAACCTACTTGGTTTGAATGTGGCTGTGACAGATAATGATTTATTCTATTACTGTAGACATGGATCAACTCTGTGGTTTCGAGAGCCCTCCCTCGGGTCCACTATACCTCATAAAGTACACCCTTAAGAAGGAAAAATCTAGTAGACGAGCTTGATTTTGAACAATTTCCTTACACAACCGTTCTGCACCCTTGATCCTTCATCGGTTTTAGCCGTACAGTCTTATTTTATATACATAATATTTTAATAAATAATTCAAAACACTATCCAATTATAGTATCAAAACCTTTATTTCTTTTAAACGTCCAACTTTTCGGCCAATTCGGCCATCTTCAGGGAGAATCTACTACAAAAAGTTTCTATTATATCTATGATCCTACAAACAATTTAAACACTTAATATTACTATTTATAATTTACCTTACCTCAATATCACTATGAAAACATATAATTTAACACTCTTATTACTTTTGCTAATGTAATAAAGAGAAAAATTGACAAAAATGTAGTTATGATAAATAATTTTTTTAAATTCTTGAACTGAGTAGAGGAAGGTTATAAGCAAGGTTGTGATAAAAGTGTATTAATAGTGTGTGCAGAGAAATAATTTTGACTATGGTTTTTAATGGATAATTGACTTATTAGGTAATTAAACATATGTGGGATCTATTTATTAACAAAAAATAATTTTTACCTAATGTTTTAAATGTTTTCATAGATATAAATGTTTTGACCTGGACAGAATAGCCTGAATCAAGTTTTTAGAGTGTTAAATTATATGTTTTCATAGTGATATTGAGGTAAGGTAAATTATAAATAGTAATATTAAGTATTTAAATTGTTTGTAGGATCATACATATAATAGACACTTTTTGTAGTAGATTGTCCCTGAAGATGGCCGGATTGGCCGAAACGTTGGACGTGTAAAGGAAATAAAGAGTTTTGAGACTATAATTGGATAGTGTTTGAATTATTTATTAAGAAATTACCAGTCTCAAGAAAAAATTTTAAGATTATAAGTACATAATATTGTTACTCAATTGTTGCCACCATATTATTATTCCTGACTAAAAGACGGACTTGAATGAATACAAATTATTCCCAATCATGACAAATTGAATAAGACTATTGATAAAAGCCAGGCAACGAGTGATTGTGTAAATAAACCCGGCCATTTTTGTTGGAAAAGCGGAGTAAGACGTAAAACTTCAAAAATAACAAGAACACGTAGCGACACTCAGGCTTCTCTAATATAAGGCGTTTCTTTAAATTCAATAAGGTCCCCAGGAAATTTCGTAATTTAAATTTTTCTCTATTTTATTATATTTAAATAATAGCTACTATTGATTCTTTTATAATGTTAACAGAGTAATTATATTCTGTCTGTTAAATATTATATCTGTAATTATATTATTACTTTGAGAGGATTTTATTTACAAAATAGAAATAGGGAGCGCGGTGGCACTATGGTAAGGCACAATATAACAAAGTACAAGAACCCGGATTCCAATCCGGCTGGGGAGATAATTATTTTAAGTTACACTGTAGCCGTGAGTCAACCCTGTGTGTTTTGAGCCCTACCTGAGGTTTATCCAGCATCATATATTTTTTAAAAGGTAATTACTTATTAGTATTTAATTTTTGAATTATTGAAATTTGGTTCTCGTAAATTTCAGTATACCTGATAATGGCGATGGTCCTGAAACGATGTATGCAGACAATTTGAATTTTTTTAAAAATAATAAAAAATATTTCAATGGATCATTTTTCACTTCAACACATTAAAATATATATAAAAATGGATAAAGTTATATATTTTATGTAAAATTATCTTATTGGTTATAAATGACATAATTAACAATTTGTGTTATTGATTAAGTCATTGTTTTAAATTACTACCTCTGTTTCATTTCCACTTTTAATAGAATAGCGATTTTATGCTGGTTTCATAATTGACGAATTGCGTGCGATTTTGTGATTTATTCGCGTTTCGTGTTTCTAGGGAACGTGCTGGATCCGATTTTCTGAATTAAGTTAATCCTGTCTTAACAACTCTGCTGTCATTGAGCTTAGTCGCTAAGATTTGGTCTGTTCTTCAGCTGCACTAATAATGGTTGTAATGTCCTTACAGTGTTGGCTTATTGAATCATTATCATTATTTTCTTCTGCCTATAGTTCAGGCATTCAAAAGTTTTACGCTATATACAAATGAAATCTTATTTTATAATAATTTAATTTTTTAATAAATGGAAAAGGGCTTAGAATATTTTAAACTTATATATTTTTTGGGAGGGGGGAGAGAGGCGGTTCATAGAAAAAACTACTTTTTATTTTTTCTTTCAGAGAACTTTTCGGACAATTTGTGATTTATCTAGTCAGATATAATCTTAACAGATTATTGTATTAGAGTGTTAGATCTTGTCATGAGGATATTTTATTTTTGATATAGTTTATATCTTTCTTTATACAAATCATGAAAGTGTTTCCTTTTATTTATATAAAAGAAAATATATTATATAAGAAATATATTATTATTATTTTAAGTTTAGTATTTTTTCTTTTAATTAAATTAGTACTGCTGTCATCATTTACATTTTTTCTCTTTTATTCTTCCATTATTGTATATATGGTATGAATGAATATTTGAACACTTATTCTTAATGCCCTTTATTTGTGGCAGATTATATTTATTCTATTCTTATTTCTGAAATAAGGGCGTGGAGGGGAGGGGGGAGGCATTTACAGGGCACCATTCTATTCTAACCATAGTGAGGGAGGGGTCAAGTTTAGATTGCGTGGGACCGCCACACGAAATAAAAGTCAACCTTCAGGCCGAATTCAAACCACCACTGCAATTAAGAGGTGCCAAAAACTACCTCAACTACTTAATAATAAACTCTACTATTAAAATTGTAAGTCCCTCTGCCCTTCTGTCCTACAGTTTCTTTTCTAAATACTCCACTAACGCCTGTTGAACAGATTCGATACTTAGGACTCCATCTTCACAAGAGACTTACTTGGAATCCACACACAAGATTGAAACGACAAGAAACTGCTTGTAGATTCCGATTGCTACAACACTTACTTGACAAACGCTCTAAACTTCCCATTCATTACAAAAAATTAGTATACACACTACGATAATCAGACCAATTTGGACATATGGAATTAAGCTCTGAGGCTCCACCAAACCATCAAATTCTTCCCGCATCCAATCGTTACAATCCAAATTCCTACGTAAAATCCTTGATGCTCCTTATTACATTACAAATAAACTCATTCACAAAGACCTTATCATCCTATTCGTTGTAGATTTGACCCAAAACAGATATGCGTCTTTTCATTCCAAGCTCCCTAACCATCCTAACCCATTAATTCTTAATCTTTCATCCTTAACAATCCCTGATAATCCTCCGAGGCGTCTGAAAAGAAGATGGGTACGGGATCTTCTAATTTAAATTAATGTTTGAAGTACCACCAATGGGTGGTCCCTTCCCAAGATTTTCAAGTGTATATGAAACATACAACATATTTACCTATTGTATTATTTTGTACATTTGTAAATTACATTAAATAAAAAAATGTAAATCTATCTTCTAGTAAGGTTCCTTAGATATCCACTACAGCAACTTGAGGCTATTCGTTATTCCTCCGAGATTGACTGGAATAAGACTTTGTCTCACGACTGGTAAATCCTCAAGAGGAAGGGAACCGAATCGTAGTCCCCGAGGTGATGCTGGTTGTAAATCAGGTCGTATATTTAATTCGACGCCGGCCAAGTCTAAGTCTCTCCCTGCAACTAATCACAAAGTCCTAAAGCTCAGTGATTTAAATGCCTAGCAAGTTCAACCTCTTGATCGATGAGTAGACGATATATGTATGATGATGTATGTAAATGAAACAGTCATATTACAAGGTATCTGAATAATCTGACAGGGAAAAACATTATTCAGAAACATCAAAGATGTGCTGTTCAACTTCACTGGGGTGCTAGCTACACAGCTTACTTATTCAAATCTAATCAGACAAATTTTGTTAATTATACAACATATAGGCATAACAAGTAAATAATATATAATATTAGAATCTTTTTTTTGTTTAATTGCTTTAGTTTTTTTATTCTTTTTCTTTTTTTTTTTTCCTTCTTTCTATGCTTTATTAATTTTTTTTTATAAGAGATTTTTCAAAATATAATACGTTTCAAGTATACTAATTTTGATAATTATTTTTAATATGAATGTATTATGATTTGGGTTATTCACATATAAATTAGATTTTCAATAGCGATTTACTATTAATGACAGGAGAGCTATTTGGTTAAAATCGAGAGGTGTTTTGTAATGGGAGCCTGTTGAAGACAGAGCAGTGTATTCGAAACAAACTGAAGCAATTGTTCCCGACCGAACCCTTTGAGATGGCTGCCCTGGGCGGGACAGCTGATGGGAAGAAGCTACGATCAAAAGGGCTACAACCCACTACTGCCCTCTGCTCTTTAATATCTTCATCATTATTGCTCTTGAATCCGTTTTCAAGTAATCTACGCTGGCAAATAAAGTTCCATTAACTATTTGCCCAATTTGAAATATTCCTTTAATGAATTGTTAGGAATTGAACTACAAGACCAGTGTATAACTAACAGAGACATGCGCATTACGACTATAAAAACGTGAAAATTTACAGTGCAAGTTTTCTGGAATGTTAGTGTCATTATAAATTTTGAATAAAAAAAAAAATGTTGAACTTTTTGAATTAAAAATATCTTGACTCCCTACAGTTTCATTTAATGGTGGTAACCCCTGTCGAACAGATCCGCTACCATGGACTACATTTGGACAAACGATTAATCTGGAATCCTCACACCAGACTGAAAAGACAGGAAACTGCACGTCGATTTCGACTATAACAGCACTTACTAGACAAACGGTCTAAACTTCCAGCTCATTACAAAAGACTGATCTACATGACAATAATAAGGCCCATCTGGACATACGGAGTTGTGCTTTGGGGCTCCACTAAACCTTCGAATTTCGTATCCAATCTTTACAATCTAAAATCTTTTGTAAAATCCTCAATGCTCCTTACTTTGTCACAAATAAAATCATACATAAAGACCTTCCATTATAAACTCCCTAACCACTCAAACCCACTAGTTTCTAATCTTTCATCCTCTTCCTTTACTGACAATCCTCTGAGGCACCTGAAAAGAAGATGACCACGAGACCAGCTAATGTAAAATGTCATTAGAGTGCTACCAATGGGTAGTTTCTCTACACGCTTGTAACACTCCAATTTAACTTAGATCAGATTTACTAAATGTACTATAATGTACAGTTGTTAATAGAAATAAATAAGTATAAAGAAAATATCTTACTTACTTGTTTTGTTACTTAAATGATGTCTTTTTCATGTGCTTATCATCATAAAACTTTTATATTATGAAAAATAATGATGGATTTTTAATTAAAAACAACTAGAAAAAAGTTCTATTGATTCGTGAAGAGTTGCTGGAAAATCATATTATCTTGAAATATATGATAGGTTAAATTAATATCTCAAAAGCGTGTTTGAAAATTGGGATATTTTTTTTTTGTGTTTTAACTTATAACCGCCAATTAAATTTGATTTATTAAATATATTTATATTTATATTTGTCGACGCTCAGTGGAGAAGGGCATGAGTTAAAATAAAAGTTCAAGAAAAAAAAAATTGAATAAATCGCTCCTTCGGCGCCACATTATTTTCTCTCCCTGGAAATAACAAAAATCTGGAAACAATTTTACTTTAATATGCCCTTTTATATAAAGAACTACTTGAAGCAACCATAGGGATATACCTACCCACCTGTGGAATTATAGTAATATTAATTGAAAAAAATATATAAATAAACAAGTTGAAACAGTATATAAAAAAACAATAGTAGACCTATATAAATAAATGTTTAATAAAAAGTATGATAAACAAAACGGAAAAAAAATTATTTTATCAAACAACAAAAAACTTATCTGTAATCATTGTTTCATACTCGTGGCTGTTGATGAATGCACTCCACAAGCATTTTAATAAATTTACAATTATTTTATTTATAATCTTAAACATTTTCTTGAGACTGATTAATGTTGTTTAAATAAATAAAGTAAAAATTTTATCAATTATAGTCCCAAAACGTGTTATTCTCAATTAATAAGTTGGACGTTTCGGCAACTTCGGCCATCCTCAGGGACAATCTATCCCAAATCAGCTTTTATTACATCTTAGAAATTAATTTTAATTAATATCTGCCTAGTGTTGGTTCAGATTTCTTGTGTCCGATTTGAAATTAAATTAAATTTAAATTATTTAGTTATAAAGTTGTATTAAGGTAAGATAAATTATAATGAGGTGTATACAATGGACCGTAGATTACTGATTGGAGAAGATGGTCGGGGGGTGCGGTCAGCAAAAGGAACAACATAAATAAACAAAAAAATATTTATTTATGCCGACATTTCGACCTGATTTTCAGGTCTTCATCAGGGCTATAAAAACAAAAAGACAACAACCATCATTTAGAGAGAAAGAAAAAAATATATAAATGATAATAAAATAGATAAAACTATATATATCTATTTTATTTTATTTTTTCCGCAAATATGTGTTAGTTACACTTTTGATTGTTAAGGCGCTGTGGAAGCTGCGACGGTTTATTAGCTAGAAATGTATAAAATAAATTAATTTTAAGTAATAAAACTTATTATTAAATTTAATTATTAAATTTATAACATACAACCAAGAATATTAAAATAAAATAACTAATGAAGTAAATAATGGTAATACGAATTTACAACTAATAAACGAATTCGTGCAGTATGGAGTGAACTCGATTAAAAATAAGAATACAATATACAATATAATATTATACAGCATAAAATATACAATGTTTAACATGATATCTAACTTTATTTATAAATGGTATCTAATATAAAGAATTCAATAAGAAAAGTAATTAACTTAAAAGTGATTAGAACTTAAGAAAACAATAAAACGTAATTATATAAGAATGAAATAAAAATAAAGATCTAACTATATTTATATAAATAATATATGATATAGTATATAAAATATATTTTATTCGTAATATAATGAGCCTAGGTTACTAAGTTAATTATCGATGCCTTGACTATTAACAGATTAACTAATATTGACTATTTTTTTTTCGAACTAAATATGCTATGTATATCTGTATATATCTGCTGTATATTTAATTATCTAGCGCTACCTTACGATAATTATTTAAACTATTGCTCTGATATAAAACAAATAAAAATATATTCTTTTCAGTTTCCTGGTATGTTTCTTAATTAAATATTTAACATTGTTCTCAATAAGATCGAATAAGTATAATTCAATGCTCATATATTGATAATATGAATAGAAACATCTCGAAATATGTGGAGTGGATATAAGGTATGTTGACTGTGTGTCATGGATGTGTGATATCAGCCATAATGCATTTGTTTTACCTCCGTGGGTATCAACGCAAGGCAGCTGGTGTCACGGCTTGATAGCTTTTCTTCTTAGGAGCCATTTTTAACTTATTTATTAAGACAATATAGGTCACAGCATCTAAGAATTATGAAATATTTCTGATGACTCAGGAATAGTTCTTATCGTTAGAGCTTGATTTTTTTTTTTTTTAAATATACAACTGTATATAACAAAAAAATCAATAAATAAAACAAGTAAAAAAAATAAAAATACATCTAGTAAATGCGATGTTAGGTACAGACATGTAGGGACTTCTATATTAGAAGGTCTCGAGCCCATCTTCTTTACAGGCACCTTGGAGGATAATCAGGAATAGAAGGTTAGAAACAAGTGAATATGGGTATTAAATAATTTATCATAAAATGATTGACATCTGGTTCTGGCAAAATCGCCAATATATGGAAGATTATAGATGATTTTTTTCGTGACAAAGTAAGAAGGATTGAAAATTTTATGAAGGATTTTATATCATAAATGGTTTAGTAGGACTCGAATAGGCCTTATTATAGTCTAGCAAATGTCTTAATAGTTGGAATCGACATGTTATTGTTTTTCCAACCTAGTCGTTTCTTCAATGTAGGCTTAGGTTGCGGATCTGTTAGACAGGTACAGGTGGAACATTATTAAAGTTTAATGTAGGGTAGGTTATGGGTTTAGGACGGAAAATAAATTTTCAATTTAGCGTTTTAATAATTTATTAATAAATTACGATCTAAAACGTTGATTAATAATT
>NW_027104663.1:125482-175038 GCF_000696795.3 Halyomorpha halys | reverse complement strand
TTTAAAAAATATATATTATCATATTTGAGCGCGGAAAAGTTTTCGTTGAATTAATAATTTAATGTTGTTGAAAAGCTTTAGTGAGTTTCGAACTCTTTTATAACTAAGTACAACTGTAAAATTATTACAGTTGTAATTAATTAACTTTTTATTTTACAAGATAAAAAAGAAATTAAATAAAACTTTTTTTTTAAAGTTAACGATTTTATTTCCTAATTATATTCTCAACTTTTTTATGCTAAGAGATATTAAAAAGTTAAAAAACTCAACAGTAATAAGTATTTTAAAATTTCTATTAAGTACTAAATTAATAGCCATTCCTAAATAATATCGAGCGCCTCACCACTCTACGTTTTAAACAAGACTATTCACACCGACCTACACATTCAGTATATAACGAACTACATTCATTTGACTTACAAAGGGTTTCACAACACACTGCTTGGACATTTGAATTAATTTGTAAGAAAGATGACAACACACAGCTGAAGAGAAGAGGAGTTGGATGAGGGACCTCTTAGTGTAATTGAATTATTTACTTAACAGTAGGAGGATGCAGTATTGGGTGCTGTCTCCCTCATGACAGCTTACAAGTAAATCTAATTTACAATAAAATAAAAAAAATGTATAGATTGAAAAAATAGTTATATAGAAGCTCTACCATGCCCACCAACTAGTTGTGTGAATTAAACTAAAACTTTATAAAAAATAAAATTAACATATAATTTCCCTCACTAATACGCGTGTATATATTTATTTGAGCAATCTCAGTATATTTTTATTTTAGGTATGGTATGATTAGGTATGTGTTGTGGTGTGATGCAGGTTTAAAAAAAAAAAAACTTCATTTTCTAATCTTACAGAAACTTTTTATTTTTCATTTCAAACTTTTATTTATATATTTTATTGAATTTGATAAAAAAATTCGTTGGATTTTTTAAAAATTAATATGAATATCTAAACATAGAATTATTGTAAAACAATTGAGTAATTTTTACTTACAAAATTTTGTAATATTTATAGAATTTATTGAATTTTTTGTATTTATTAATTCATAGTTGTAAATAAATTCTGATGGGAAAAAAAATCTAAATGAATTACATATTGAGTTAAGGAAGTACATCCAACGCCTCGACTCTCTCTTTTCGCCTATTAGGAGACCAAACAGTTTGCTCCCTATTTGCCTCAGTAACTGAAACAAAATTCTCCTTACCTAGAAAAGCGGTGCTTGAACTTTTGGCGCCAATCTCCATTTGCTTAAGTTGTCCTATTCAGATGCAAATCAAGTCTTCCACTTCTACTGGTGACTGTCTTATTTCAGGGCCACCGTTCTGCATACCTGGCGGAGTTGTTCTATGTATATCTTGGTAATGTAGGGTGAAATGTTGTTTTTTTTGGGAAGGGAGGGAGGAATGGGAGTAAAAACCATCTCATGTGGAATAAATGCATAACATCATTAGAGCAATTGTGTTTCTCAGCCTATTTGTAATGATCTAAATTATCATGTATCATCCTTATTACTTGATCCTTAATATTTACTCTTTATCCTTATGATCCTTCTTACTGCCCTTATTGCCCATTATCCCTATTGATTATAATCATTATAAATCTTATCACTACTATTCTTATTACTCGTATAATCCTCATTTCTACTATTCATACAAGTCGTATGATTTTAACTACTTGCTATTTTGGTATATGTACCGCCGAAGGAGTTGATCGTTCTTACTTACCATCCTTATAATCCTTTTTACTACTATTTAATATCCTTTATATTTATTATTCTTATTTCTACTATCATTAAGGTCCGTATTACTAATATGATCCTTCTTACTATCCTCATTACTGATTACTTCCATTCCTTAAAATCTTAATTACTACTATCCTTAATATTTATTATCCGGCTTATTACTGTCATTATATTCTTATAACTTGCTATCCTTAATATTTATTTTCCTGATTACTACTATCATTATGATTCTTATAACTTACTACCTTCATTAATTATTATCCGTATGACTCACTATTCTTATGATCCTTATTTCTACTATTCTTATTATTCTTATCATCCTTATTAATTACTATCCTTAAAATTTATTATCCTGATTATTACTTTTCTTTTGATCCTTATTACTAGTATGATTAATCTTACTATTCTTATTACTCACTATCCTTATGAGCCTTATTACTACTATTCTTATTACTCATATGATCCCATCCTTAATATTTATTGTCCCGATTTCTACTATCCTTATAGTAGGATACCTGCCACATTTTGTGAATTTATTTTGTTTAATATCATGGATACTACTACTCCTACGAAGATAAAGGTCATAAACTACTCTATGGCATATTAAGCTAGCTTTAATTTGCTGGCTAATAGACATCTTAACGTCTAATAGTTGCTGAGATAAAAATTTCCTACAATAAATTAACCAACTACTGCTTTTTAAGTATATATTTATGAAATGTTGCTTTTTAAAAAAGCTACGTCTCGGGAACTATTAAACGTAAATAGCTCTATTAGGGCTCATATTTTAGCAAATTTACTCTGCTTGAAATGATTTTCTAGTGTTGTAGGTATTTCTAATGATATGGATCTGTGAATGAAAAACTATTTTTACTTTAGCGTTTTGAAACAGTCGCCATTCTTTATTACCCCTAACTATACTCACCAATTTTGACTAGTAATTATAGTTAGTTTTTCATAAATTAATTAAAAATTCAGGTCGCTTTGCTCTTCTTGGGCTCATGTACTAAAGGCAAACCCTTCCCTTCCCCCTGTTTATGGGTTTCTCATAATTTGCACTTTTTTTTTTTGGGGGGGGGGTATTCTTTACTAAATGTAATCAAGTGTGAAACTTATACAAAATTGATTCCATTGACTTATGATAATTCGTTGAATTACTGTAATGTAAATGATGTTCTATTAGGTTTTCTGGTATTGTAGTTAGCTTAACGATATGGATTTCGGGATGATTTTTTTTTTAATGTTTTGGTACAGCTACCCTCTGTGTTCCACCAATCTATACTTGGTAGACTCATCAATTTTGACAAATAGTTATACATAGTTTTCAATAATTGGATGCGGTATCCTATCCTAAACAGAAATTCCAAACTAAAACCAGAAACTACTGTTCTTATATTTAAAACAATCCTCAGGCGACTACTGATGTATGGCTGTGAAGTCTGGGGAGCGGCATTCTTCACGAAAAGGAAAAAAACTACAATCTTTTCAAAATAAAGTCCTAAGAATCGCAGTTAATGCTTCTTGGTTCATAAGAAATAGACAATTGCATCACGAATTACATATGGAGTCAATAGAGGATTATTTCAAAAAAGGTTCTTGAAGTTCCACTCCGAGTTGGCGACAGTTAAAGGAGCAGTGACTTACAACCTGGGAAACCCAACCTCAACCTGAAGACTGAAGCCCAGACTGCTGCAGGACATTCTTTTATAAACTTTTAATAAATATAAAATTAATTCATAGTCACACTACCTCTATTTACTTATTATTATTATTCATTTTATTTATTCATTATTTTTTTTTCTCTTTTCTTCTCTCTTCCCTATTTCAAATTAACTTGTTTCTTTTTACTATTAGAAGGCAATTGTTTGTTTTATTTAAGTGTACCAATATAATTATTTTTTGTTATTAATTTTACTTTCCTCTTTTATTAAAAAGCATTATTCTTATCTATTTATTTTATTATAATTTTTTTTCTTTTAATAAGAACATTGTATATTGTGTCATTTATATGACTATACCCCCTCATAATCAACTGTTAAAAAATATATATAATATAAGTTATGTCAACCATGTAAGGCCCATGATCGGGTATAAAAATAAAAATAAAAAAAAAAAATAATTGGGGTGGAATAACTGACTTTTTTTTCCACCGGGTACTAATTTTTGAAATCATTTACACATTTGTCCCATTTCGCTTCATTAAAGTCAATTACAGTATTAATTATATTGAATCATCCTAGGTTACCTGAAACTTATATAACATGAATGAAGGAACAATTAATTCCTTTTAGATCTAGTACAATAACAACAATAGACTTTGCTTGCAATTATTTGCAGATGAACAATATTTGGTACAATAGAGCCGCTTACAAAGAGTCTTCTCTTACAGTGTTTTGCTCTCGGAGTCACAATGGACTGTCCGATCCTCCTTGGTACACAACGTAACGATCCCTAAATGGACTGTCTCCTCTGCAACCGGTCTTTATCTTGCCTTAATGCGACCGTGACCGGTGAGTCAGCCGTGGGACCTCTTGTCTTCTCATTGTTAGGGCGAATGTAATTCGGGGATAGCTTCAACGAACATTCTTTTTATACGGAAGCCCCGTGCATAAAACCTAGCTCATAAAATATGTTCTTATTTATTTATTTACATTTACAACTGTATTTATACAATAAAAGTTAATTTTTTATGTAAAGTCATAATGCAGACATGTAGAGAAACTGCCCATTGGTAGCACTCTGATAAAAATTTTACATTAGAAAGCCATCTTCTTTTTTAGGTGCTTCAGATGATTGTCAGGTAATGAAGAACTACACAGGTTAGAAACAAGTGGGTTTGGGTGGTTAGGAAGTTTATCATGGAGAGATTGTTCCTGGCCAAACCGGCAACTTTTGGAATATTGAGATCCTGATGGATGAATGGATCTGTAATAAAGTAAGGAGCATCAAGAGAGACACTAGAATACGTCATTAAAAGTGTGATAAATACCGAAAACGGTTTAACTTTGGGTGGTAAAATACAGGTGCTTGGGTATGGTGATGATTTGGTATTACTAGGTGAGGAAAAAGGAACTATAGCACTAATTACAACCTCGTTAATAAACTCCAGTAAGGAACTAGGTCTTGGTAGGATAATTACGGATAAATTAAAATACATGGTTAAAAGTTTTCTTTAACTTAATAAGCTTTTATTCATTTTTATTATTATCAGTTTCATGACTTCCAGGTCAGGGCGCGGCCATTCTGACACTACAAGAAATAAGTCTTTCAATAAAAAATGATATATCATCTAGTTGGCAAGCCATGTGGGATGAAAGCCCGCCAAGTAAATTAAAAACTATAAAAAAAAAACACTAAACCATGGACCACATCAAACCGTTCCAATCAATCGCAGGGAGGAGGTAGCTATTGCCAGATTGAGAATAGGTCACACGATTTTAACTCATAGATATCTGATCAGTAAGCAGCCACCGCCAAAATGTCAATACAGTGTACTTACGATCAGTCACATATTTGAGAAATGTCATTTTTATTCTGCGAACTTGAGTAGATTGGGAGTAGTACCGAGTGTATCGGATGCTCTGAACGATGACCAGAAGAACGTGGAAATGGTCTTAGTTTTCTTAAAAAGGAATGGCCTTTTGAATAAGATTTAAACCAGAAAATCTGTTATACGTAATAAAAAATACCAAAAGAAGGGATTATTTAAATTTTTTTCGAAAATATTTAAAGAGGAAAATAAATTGAAATAGAATTAAAAATATAAATGAAACAAAATTATAAAGAACGAAACATAGGCGTTGATGACCTCAGGGTTTTACGCCTAAGAGCCCCAGACAACAACAACAACGTGGTTAACAGTATAAACGCGAGCAATTTCGGTGATATAGATATAGGAGGAAATACGTGTGAACAGGTAGATAAGTAAGATGAGGAAATAAAAGCAAGGTTGAAGGCGGGAAATGCTTGTTATTGTTCAATTTCGAAACTGCTTAGCTAGCGCCTTCTATCGAAAACTTAAAAATTAGAATTTACAAAACTATTATCCTTCCCACTGTTCTTTATGGATACCACTCTTACACTAAAGGATGAATAGCGCCTTAAGGTTTTCGAAAATAAAGTATTAGGAAAATCTGTTAATTCGGCCCGAAGAAGGATGAATTAACGATGGTTTAGGCATAAAATTTAGTTGGAAAAGAATACATATGAACATAATTTTAATAATCAGTTTCCACTACATCCGAATTTTTTTTTAATTTATTTAATTTTTTTATTTATTTTAGTTTTGTTACGTTAATGCTCCATCCTAGCGGAAATGTACAAGTAAAACAAATAAAATAGCTTTATACTATGCTTTTTTATGAGTATCATAACTTATAAACTCGTTTGAGTGGTATGTCTTAAACCGTAAACCTTCGAAACATAAGTTTTATTTTTCGATGTTTGCCAAAAACTGAGGTACAGTCGGGTATGATATATGACGTATACGGGTTGTTTCATATGAAATGTCAGTTTTCTTAGGAAAGATTATTTAAAACATTTTTAATCAAAGGATTTAACCTCACATTTTGTACTGTTCCCAACGTGTTGTTAGCCTTTCAATTCTAGAACTAAAAGATTCAGGGTTTTTTGAATATGGGCGTAGGTAGGATTTCGCTAAAAGTGAGCAGACCTCAGCCCATTACACACAACTTGAAGATCACAAGAACGAGATTCTCCTAGTAACTAGCAGGAAGCAGACTGAGTCAATCACTGTTATTGGTTCACTCCACTTTAAATTATGTTCTTTTAGATTTTCTTGTATTGTTGATAGTTTTAATGATATAGAGATCCGAATGAAAAGAATAATTGTTTTTAACGTTTTGATACAGCCACCATTTTTTATTCCCTCTACCTATACTTGGAAGAGTCGTCAACTTAAGTTATTAATTATACATAATTTTCATTAAAGTAATCAGAAATTGCGGTGAAATAACTGCCTTTTTTTCCTACCCTCTTGTACTTAAGTATTATGAAGTCTATATCTATAGTTGAGCTGGTAGTTTATGACCATAAAACTTAACGGATTTATGTGGTGGTATCCATTCAACACCATTAATGTTTATAATGAGGTGTTTATATTTTATGTTTACTAGTTGTTAGTTTATGTTGTTATCATAAATGTTAATGTTTAAAGTTTATTGCATCATAATGTTATATATTTATCAATATAAGTAGCTGTTTAATAATCATTATAGAACCGCCAGAAATGTATTCCGTGTTTTGAGTTCATATAATACTGAGTGTTAGTATTTCGCAAAATTTGAAAAGAAAGTATTTCGTTCTTTGGTTTATGATTTACAGCATACTGCCTGAATGAATCGACAATTTATTTTACTTAGGTACTTAATTCAATCCTGATTGATAATTATGATGCAAGTTTTTAATGTTTAATTATTATTATTTTATCATGCAAGAACTTAGTTGGTTCCAATACAGATGATAGTCGAATAATTAGAAAAAACAACTAATTTGTTACTTAATTAAATTAGTTAGCCAATAAATAAGAGTTTTAAGACCACCATAAATGCGTTCTCGCGTTAATAATTGTAGAAGAAACTAATTTTAAAAATTATCTGCAGATGTATGTTTTAACGTCAATGATGTCTATTTTACAATTGGAGCCGTAATTTGGAAATAATTGACTTCGTTTTCTTCCGTAAAAGACAATCCCCAATTTTTTATTATTTGATTGATAAAATCTCTAGAGAGATGTAACAAAATCGAATAATACCAAATTCCGAAGACTATAATAAGATTATAAAAAAAAGAAAAAAATTCAGAAAACTACGACATAAATAACTAACCAACCAAGTGAACAGAGATAATAAGAAAAGTTATACAATGTTCCTCATATCCGTCATCAACAGCATTCGTGTTTGCTTGTCATGTTCACAAGTACGCAAAGACTAATAATTTTGTCCGTTTTATTCGAATAAGTCTATTCCTTCCAGCAGACTGGACAAAAAAAGAAAAGAAAAAAAAGGACTAAATGCCCACTCTGAAACAAACCCACTCCATCCTTCCCAGATGTTTTATCTTTCGAGTCGACAGTACTAATGTTATAAAAATTTGTTGAATTTAATATTGTAATTTATAGAATATGTTTTAAAGATCAAGAGCAACAAATTATATGTCAAAAATTCTGTTATATATTACTTAGAGAGTAGCATTCAAATAACATCTACTACATACCATTTTAAAAGTAGATGAATGGAATATGGTCCGGGTGCGGTTTAAAAAAAAACTCAAACAGTAAATGGTATACTATTCTTATTGAGCCAACATTTCGCTCCACGTTGCAGGGCTTCGTCAGGGCTAAAAAAAAATACAAACACTTGATAGTTACAAAAAAAACAGAGTAGTTCAAAAAAAGGATTAACAAATTGTCTGTAGATAACAAAATCGATACCCTAAATTTACTGGTACATTAACACCTATCCTGTACTTGACTGACGTCGTATAGTCGTAACATTACTCTCAACTGTTAGACTAATCACTAATCCATTGAAGAATCAGGTACTGAGTTTGTTGATACTGATGCTGATCCTTCTAACTGTAGAATAATTGAAAGGGATCTAGTAACTCAGTCACTTTGGTGTAAATAAAGGATATTTAAAATATTTTTTTTTATATATGTAATATTTTAAGATTGAGGAGCGCGGGTAGCCCCGGGGTAAGGCGCGTGGCTACTGACTCCAAGGACTCGAGTTCGAATAATACTGGGCAGAAAATTGTTTTCTGTTACACTGTTGCCGTTAGTCGACTCCTGCGGGTTTGGGAGCCCTTACTGGGTAAAAATCTGGCGGTCAAGCGTGGTTCCGACCAAATCACCTCCTTGCACAACCGTCTAACAAAGTACTGAACCCCTGACCCTACACGAGTTGCGGTACAGATTTTAATTTTTAAAAAATATTTTAATTATATTATTTCAAAATTTTTCGAGACAAGGTAATTATTTATTAAATAAATCAAAAATTAGTATCCAATTTTGTCTCAACACTTTATTTTCCACTAGTCCAACGTTTCGGCCATTCTAGCCATCTTCAAGGACATCTAAATATTCAACAGCTTATATTATATCTTCATTTTTAACACTTACAACAACATCATTATTTACTATATAATATAACATACCTTCAGTACAAACTCTTCCTCACATTAATTTACAATTTCTATTGCAGGCTATTCTGCCCAGGTCATTTTCTTTATTATAAGTTCAAAACCTATTCCAACAGTCAATTATTAAAAAGTCATATTTATTATTAATAAGCTTACTAAGCTTAAGTCTAGTTACCTATTTATTTAAAATTTAAAAACATTAACATTTAATTTTCCTCTATAAGTTATCAACAATTAAATACACCACCATATAACAAACCATTTATAACCCCCCACTCACACAGGTCTGCCTTGTTTTAAAATTAATATATTTTTTATTTTAAATTGAATTTTTGTTTCAATTTGGTATTTATTCTAATTCTCAAAATTCCATTATTACATTTAATTGTAACTAGTAACAAATTTCTACATTATTTTTATAAATTTATTGTGCTTAAAATCTCTGCATAATGTTGGTTTAAATTCTTAGTATCTGTTTTAAAATTAACTGTGTAATTGATGTTCTCTGATATATAAATTGACTCAAGTATTTTTCTTTTGTATACATTGTTTTCTTTATGTAAAATTATGGTGTTATCAAAATCAAAATTATGTTGATTTTTGGCTGTATGCTGTACAAGTGCTGTTTTATTTGGATCCTTTTCTTTATTTCCTGTATCATTTTTGTGTTGATATATTCTATCCCCCAACATTTGCTTAGTTTCACCTATATAGATTGCTGGATAATTTAAACATGGAATTTTATATATTAATCCCGATTGACTTTTTATTTCAATTTTGTCCTTTACATTGCTATAATACTTTTTAATTTTATTGTTAGGTCTATAACATAATGAGTATTCTTCCATATCATATAAATAACAAAAAATATTTTAAGATTATGTTTCCACATTCATTTTTATTATTGTGTTTTGGGCTTGTCAGTAATATCCCTTTTCAATAATGAATGACCATTAATTCTCATATCTTGATACTGTAAAAAATATTCAGTTCTAATAATTGTTAATTAATTTGGAAATGGCTCGCTGATGTAAATGGGCCTAAGTTGATAAACACCCGTTGGTTACAGACAACAGATGTGTTCAGTATATGCCTACAGCTGCGTTCTATTAGAACCACGATGCGTGTTGCTCAAGAACGCACTGAAACGCATTGTTGAGCTCTGGTTAATTTTATAAGCTGCATTGTGTGCAGTTTCATAAAATCAACTCGTAATTCAACATAATAAAATTTACCATATCCGTAATCTATGAGATAAACTATATCTGAGTGGACTAGTGTTCTCTTTAATTATAGCATTGCTTCCATCCTTATTTGGATATTTATAGTCTTTTTAAAAATTATAATTAAATGTTATCTCTTCTAAATGTTACTAAGATATTTTTGACTTGATGATCATGAACTGGAATCACATATAAATAACTCTTTTTTTTTTTAATATTGCTAAACGTTTATAAACGTTATTGAGTCAAAAATAATTTTAAAAAATATTTTTCAATAGATAATATAAATTATATTTATTAAATAAATCAAATGGTATCCTTGTTTATTCTCAACAGTCTTTATTATATCAATAGTCCAACGTTTCAGGCATTTCGGCAATCCTCAAGGACAATCTATAAATATAAATTCTCACCTCACATAAAAATTTAAAAATGTTTTGCTGGCTATTTTACCCAGGCCATTAATTATAATTCAAAATCACCCTACTTTTTTGTTCAAAATTTCATTAATTCTTAACACTTTTAATTTTCGATTAATCTACACTATCACTATCATAGAATATTATATCACAATATCTTATATGATAGTGATAGTGTAGATTCATCGAATATTAAAAGTGTTAGAAATCAATGAAGTTTTAAAAAAAAATAGGGTGATTTTAAAATTTTGATGTGAGGTGAGAATTTATTTTTGAAGATTGTCCTTGAGGATGGCCGAATTGGTCAAAACGTTGGGCTATTGATGTTATAAAAACTGTTGAGACTAAACAAGGATACCATTTGATATATTTAATAAACAAATACCAGTATCAAGAAATTGAAAAAAAAATTATATTTAAAATAAATTACATTATTTCAAGAATAAATTTAATCCTCAATTCTTAATAAATAAAAGATGACGTCTAGAGTTAAAGCCATCTAATCTACAACCTGCAATAATATACCATTAACATTTAACAAATAAAAAAATCTATATCCAACATATATATTTGTTATAACAAGTACATAAAGTTTTAAATCTATTCTATAAGGCATGTATATATTTTCCAGATTTTTTTTTATACCTTTTCATTCCTCAATATTACATGCATGTAAACCATTATTTTGTCCATAAAAACTTGTTTTTTCTTCATGAGATATGCACATTTCATTTATCTAACATTAGATTTTTATAACATTATCGCCTGCAAAAAAATTGAATATATATATTTTAATTATTAAAATCAAACAATTTAAATTTAACTTTTTACATTTATAAATTATCTAATCACCAATGTTCATTATGTAATTCCTATATGAGCCGTTCAGTGCACACATCGATTAACTCCATAAAACAAAAAGTTGAGAAACGCGATGAAGTACTGTATATTGTTTTCTAAAATTCCTGTTGTAATATAAATTCAAATATATAATGTAGAATTCCTCCTTTTTATTTCGTTAACTTTAATACAATCTCTTAAGAAAATACTTTGGTCAAGTTGACTATGTAAACTATAAAATGCCTTCATGGCAGCCTCTCTCTCATCCGAAAGAATTTTTTGGTTGCACTTTTGACGGCATCTGCATTTTATATCTACAAATGTTTTTATAGGTATATTTTTCCTCTCCCATTCCCATATTCCAAACCTTTTGTTCTGTTATCCTTTTGTAAATTTCGTGTCCATTTATCAGGATTACCACTTCTTTTCCTCCCAGTTGCAATAAGATGAATTCGAGGAAAACGATAAACGTCTTCTTGGACCAGATTGTCCTTTCTGTTGATCTGTTGATAAATTGTATTGAAGAACCATCACTGTTTTACTTATCCACATTGTTATTAGTCTCACTCATCTTGATTATAACGGTATAATATTTATTTCTTTAAAAACAATCTGGGAATAATGTTGAAAAGACCAAGAAAATATGTAGTCCATGTAATATTGGTGAAGTATACAGTAACGTTCAGCGTGCGAGATCACTGTTATGTCACAGCTTGCATTGCGCTTCTTTTTATCTTTTTGGCGATACAATTTTGTTATGAATACCATTGAGAGGGGGAAAGCACCTTCAGCTGTTTAAAAAAAAAAGTTGATTCATGGCCGGAACAAATAATCCAATAATTAATAATATACTTGCGTTGTTGAACGATTTACATTTGAGTATGGAGTTAATCACAATGGCTTCTGAAATAAATTACTTATTATACAATGGCCAAAAAATGTTTGCCGTTTAATGGTGTTAATATATATTATTCAGGAAAGCTATTATAAATATAAAAAGTTATAACTATATCCAGTGCTTTGACACTTGAATTTAAGATTTTTCAAAAAGTGGAGTTAATCGATGTGTGGACTGAACGGCTCATATACTAATACCTATATGTATGATAATATTTTAATTTGATCTCAAATCAATTTCCCAAAATCTTTTTAAAAATATAATTAAATATTATCTATTCTTAAATGTTAAAAAAATATTAGTTGGATGCGAGGTGTAAATTTATAGTTAAGATTGTCCTTGAGAATGGCCAAGTTGGTCGAAAAGTTGGAAATGAAAAATATTCATTGAGAGTGTTCATGACCTAAATGGATAGAATATATTTTAATTAAACAATATAATGTTTGCTAAGATACTTCCCCAATAGCCAAATATATTGATTAATAAACAAAAAAGTATTCTGTGTAGATTTTGACAAAACAGTCTCTATAGGTTTTGATAAAATTTGCATTAAGTCTTTTTAAAACATCTCAACCTTTTGCATACTAAATAAAAAAAAATACTCAAAAATGATAAAACACTTTATTAAAAAAATGTAATTAAATTCCCTTCAAAATAAGAAAAAGAAACTGTTATTGGAATTGGGTCATTATTTGTAAAGAAACGTATAATAAACTATTCGCTCTAGTTTTTAAAAGTATTCGGGCAAGTTTCCATGTAAACCTGCTTTCTATTAGGTTTTTTAAATTAAAAAAAAAATTACAAGGGTGAAGTCACTGTACTGATGGTGCAGAGTCCCCATACACAGATTTCAAACCATCTTTGATTTGCGTTGGAGTATAGCCTTTTAAAAAGCAACATTGCATAAAAATGTACTGAAATATCAATAGTAAGTTAATCTATTTTGAGAAATCTATATCTCAATAACCATTCGACGTAAAAATAGCTATTAAGACTTAAATTAAAGTTAGTTTAATACACTATAAAGTAGTTTATGACCTTTACCTTCGTAGGAGTTGTAGTTTTCATGATATTTGCTATAATAAATTGATTTATAATTGTTCGAACAATAAGTGTGATTTATGAAAAACTTTGTTTCAGAAACCATTAAATATACAGATGACAGTCAGAACTCAAATTAAAGCTAGTACAATTTACTATAAAATATTTTATAACTTTTATTTTTCTAGGAGTAGTACTTTTTTTTTTTTTTGATATTTGACAAAATAAACTCACAAACTGTTAATTTCTTATTGTTGGTATAAAATGTTGGATTTTTAAAAAAAATATGTCTCTAGATAAGACGTACATATGTCTGCCAACACTATATATAAAGGAAATTTAACTTACTATAATGTAGTTTAAGAGAAAGATTCCTAGGGGTAGTAGTTTTTATGATATTCGGATATGTACATAAATTTGGCAAATGAAAATTTGTCCGAATAACTATAAATCAATTTATTTTAGCAAATTTCATGAAAGCTAATATTCCTACGAAGATAAAGGTTATAAACTACTTTATAGCTCATTAAACCTGCTTTAATTTGAGTGCTAGTAGACATTTTTACGTCACGCACGTATTTTTATGAAATGTTTTAAAAACTATATCGCAAGAACTATTGAACATAAATAGCTCTATCAGGGCTAACATTGTAGCAAATTTACTCTATTTTAAATGATGCTCTCTTAGATTTTCTATTGTTTCTGGTAGTTGTAAAGATGTAGAAATAAATAATTATACTTAACGTATTTGAAACAGCCGCCATTTTTTATTCCCCCTATCTATACTTGGCAGATACATCAATTTTGACTAGTAATTATACCTAGTTTTGATTAAAGTTATAAAAAATTGGTGTGAAATAACTGGCTTTTTTCTTATGCTGTCTTTTAGGAGGACAGGTTGGTGTTTCAGATTTTTTTTCTTTTAATTGTTACTATTGTTTCTTTTTTTGTTTATTTTTTCTTGACCTTCATTTATTTTATTTTTTATTATTACCTTAGTGTGTAAAATTTTTACACAATAAATTGTTAAATTGTAAAATTTCTCCTATATCTACTTTTCTATATTTACTCGTTATTACATCTCCTGTTCATTTTTAATCTAATAATTGAGGAGGTGGGTGTGAGTAGCTCATTCGCAAGGGCTACTAGCTCCAATGTACTAATTCTTTCCATGTCTTATATACTATAATCAAATTAATATAATTATAGTAATTAATTATTATATTTTCAATTTTTTTTATCAACTATATGGTGTTCATAATTTAGTTGATAGCAGTATTACAAAATTTGAAAATTTTTCTTTTTTATTTATTGATATTTACAACTGTATAAAAAATACAACAAGTAAATTTGATCATAATGACATAATGATATGATACAGCATGTAGAGAATCTACCTAAATTTGAAAATAAAGTAATTAATATTAAAGAAACAGTTGAAAAATTTAGGTTAATTTAGCCAGATCATATTAGACATGGGCAGAAAAACCTGCAACTTTTTTTTTTTATGATCAATACGATGCCATAAAATTAAAATTAAGATTGTCCTTCATAATGGACATGTTGGAAAAAACGTTGGATATTTTAAATTAATTAATGAAGAGTATTAAGCCTATATGAATTAATTTGATTATAAATGATAAATAGATATTTTTTTTATACATATAAATAGTTGACCGTATAATTTCAAATTATGGAGAAGATGGTCTGAGTTGTGGTCAAAAGAGAAACAAAAATAGTTATGAACTATTTAATTTCCGACGTTTCGCTCAACTTCGTAGAGCTTTATCAGGGCTATAAAGATACAAAAACAATTAAAAACATTTGATATAGCAAGATAAGATACAAAAAAGTAAATTGAGTTAGTGTAAAAGTAAGTGTATAGAAAACTATATACAAAGAAAAGTAAAAAAAGAAATAAAATAGTATTAATATAAAATAAACAATGATAAGAATATAAAAAAAAAATACGGAAACTATAAGGTTACATATGTACAGGAAAACCGATAATACGCAAAAACAGAAAAGTAGATATGGGAAAACAAAATTGTACACACTAAAAGATGGAAAATAAAGAGATAATAAGTTGAGATTAAATAAAGGTCGAGAAAGGATAAATAAAAAATTAATGAGTTAAGAAGAAGCTTTACAGACTTCGACAAAAAATCGGAAGCGTAAAAGAGTGAAGGAGGAATGGCCGTTAACGGTTTTATTTCTATTTCAAATACGTCGCGAATACAGGAAAGAAATAAAAATGTGACGAAAAATGAAAAATAATACAAGAAAGATAAATAAAAATATGTTAATAATAACTATAAGAATTTTCTAATTTAGAAAAACTAAATATAAATTAAATGATAAAATACGTAACTAATAATATATATAATAATAGTAATCATAATATTATTTATTTATTCTGGGATTGATCCCTTAGAATAATACACAGGCATCAAAATCAGACTTCAGAGCCTTAGAGTGTAATAAAAAATACAAATGAAATTACAAAAAATTTAAAATATAATGAATTTGAAAAGAGAAATATTAACTACAATAATTAACAGAATATATAAAATAAGAATAGAACAAATAAAATAAAACCATATGTCATATCATAAAACATAAGATGACTAACACTTCTAATAATAAATAAAACGAAAAACAAAATCAAATACAATTAAACTAAAAATAATAAATGAAAAGGTACAATTTATGCTAATATACATATTTACAAGTATGAACGAAATTCTGAAACTTAAACTACAAAGAATATATGAAACTTATTTGAAACTTTAAATTGTTATTCTTCCGGAATTAGGTGTACAGAATGTAGTCGAAGATACGTGATTTGAAGATTAGAAGGATGATGGACCTACGAATAAAGGAGGTAATATAATTCCATAGAGAAGAGGAACGGATAAGGAAAGATCTACCAAAGACTGCGGTTCGATGTGCATGTACATATAAGTCAGAAGACCGTGAGCGGGTATTACAGGATTGCGAGGATTTAAATTGAAGGATATCTGAGATGTACGATGGATGGCGGGATATATATGACCATCTTCTCCATATTATTTCTTTTAAATTCTTTAAACGTGTCAGACTGAAACGAAAAGTACCTGCTCGTAGATTCCGATTACTACACCTACTCGACAAACGCTCTAAACTTCCTCTTTTATACAAAAACTCTTCTAGGCTATGATAATTAGACCTATTTGATCGAATGGAATTGAACTTTCAGAAACCCTCAAATTCTTCCAGTATCTAATCAAAATCCAAAATCCTTGTTGCTCCTTATTATGTAACAAATAAATTCATCCATTAAGAGCTCAACATCCCATTCATTGCGGATTTGGCCCGAAATAGATAGATTTTCTTTTACTCCAAAATCCCTATTCACCCAAGCCCATTAGTTCTTCATTTCTCATTCTTAACAATTATTGACAATCTCCGAGGCATCTAAAAAAAAAGACGGGATTTTCCAATTTAAAGTAATGATTAAAGTATCACCATTGGGGTACTATGATTAACATGTGTCTTATTATTTATCACATTTACTTATTGCATTTTTTACAGATGTAAAAGACAATGAATGAATAATTAAAAAAAAAAAAACAATTCAATTCTATAGCGTTTCTATCCGGGAAATAAAAGCGTTTGTTAGTGTGACCATGTTTCTTTAAAATATGTGATATACATTTGAAAGACCCATATTTACCTTGCATGCAAGTATAAAAAAAATATGTGAGGGAAACCAGTTCCCTACAAAGGGACAATTGAGAGAAAAGGCCCTTTGAGTAATTTTTGTTGGCTAACGTCACGTCGCTATACAGAGCCACTTTTTGTTGTATCTAGACTTTTTTTCTCACACTACCCCAACCTCATAAATTTTATTTACAAATATATACATTATAGAAATTTATAAAATACCAAGTATACAAATGTACATCTTGTTCGAATCTTACAATCGTTTATGTTCTGTGTAACGAAGTAATGTTATTATTTTTCATGCAAAAATTTCCCTTACTATATTCAATATTACTATACTATATATTACTATTTAATATTACACATATTAAACTGTTTAATATTAAATAAGTTTTTTAGGTTTTCAATTTAAAATAAGGTGTTAGGTAGATAAAATAAATTTGAGTAGCTGATTAGGAATTATGGAGCCATTTGAAATAATTATTTGTTTTGTTTCTTCTGATTTTTAGCGTGCAATAAACATTGCAGTCCCGCAATCTACAATCTACATTGAGCTCGGTTGGATAATTAAGATGCGTGTTCCGTGCTACAGAGGCTCTTGCATGTAATATTTTTTATAAAAGCAGTTTCCGTGTTCAGTGGTAACCTATCTCAGGTTCAATTCTAGGGTTTTTTTTTAATGAAGGAATTAGTTCAAATCAGCTCTTTGAGATGAATGAATGAAGTCTTTTGAAGTCATTTCAAGTTGTATACATTATCGTAGTACTTTACATGTTTTATCATGGGTATCGTAGCTAAATAAAAAAAATATTAAGAAGAAAGATGAAGTGAATTATGAGGTGGTTGAGGGGTCACAATACCAGTGAAAAAGGTTTGAGATCGAGGGGGTGTAGATGAATTCTGCGGGGAGGATTGATGAACAGAATTATGTAAAATGCTGGAGTGTGGTATAGATGTGAGTTTAGCCGTAGACCTGTAATTTCTAATCCTCGTACTGCGGCGGAGAGATGGGGTGAATTATTTGAAGAAGAAGAAGAGATAAGAGTGGGGTGAGTAGCAATACGGTGATGAGAGTAGTTGGTCCCATGAAGCAAAGATGGAGATTGAGAAGCGAGTCGTTGCATTGGAGTGAAGAGTTGCGGTGAAAAAAAGAACAAATAGTTTATAACTATTTTAATGTCCGACGTTTCGCTCCACTTTGCAGGGCTAAAAAGTTACAAAAAAAACTAAGATTATTACAACAATAACTACATAAACTTGGATAAACAATGATTAAAAAAAAAAAAATAAGTAACAATGGTAAGAGTACAATCTTTTTTTAAAATATGTGAAATAAATATTGCATTCCTGCACTTCATATAGAATTGGAATATTAAACAATGTTCTTAGCGTTGCTCCCGATACATCATTATTGGACATTTATCATTTGAGATAAATCGGGACAAAAACAAAAATTTATAAATTTAACTTTGTAATGCTGTGAATAATTTAATTTTGGAGTTGCAGTTTAAATAATATTATTTAATAATAATTTATTAACTGATAGAACTGTATTTAAATAAAAATATATCTAATATAACATTTTTATATTAGAAGGTCTCGAGGCCGCTACTTTTTAATTGGACCAAAAATTCTAACATTAGCTTTCTGAATTAAGGAGTTTGGGAGTTACCTCAGTTTCTGGTAATCAAGTCGACGAGTTCGGTGGCCTAGGTCTCAAGAGTTTAAATTAAATCATTTTTGGTTTGATTAAATGTTTCATCAGCCAATGCCGACCCTCCGGTTCTCATCAATTACTACTTGTTGGTAGCCTTTTAAATTTTTATACTATCGTGGTTATTTCTTAGATTATAAGACGTCCTTAAATGCACATGTTTGTTTGTGTTGAACTATTTTTCGGTTTCTTTCCAAGAGTCTTGTTTTCAGGAACTAAACCAAAATGGTCGGTGAGTATTAGTACAATAGGGGGCTGTGAAAAAAAAAAAAAAAAAAAAGTACAAGAGCCCAAGAGGAGAAAAAAGTCAGTTAATTTACCCTAAGAAAATAATTACTAATCAAAAAAATGGTGAGTGCTTCAAAATGTTAAAAAAGAAAAAGTATTATTTTCATTCAGAGCTTTAAAACACTAGAAAACCTAAGAGATCTTCGTTTAAAGTAGAGTAAATTTGCTCAAATTTGTATTATGAGCATTTAAATTATAAATAGTATTGATAGAGCTATTTACGTTCAATAGTATTCGAAATATAGCATTTTCAAAAGCAACATTTTATGAAAAATGTACTGAAAAGTCAGTAGTTAGTGAATTTATTTTGAAATACCAATATCTCAAAAATCATCCAACGTAGAAATGTTTATTAACACTCAAATTAAAGCTAGCTTAGTGTACTATAAAGTAGTTCCTAACGTATATCTTCGTAGTAGTAGTTTTCATGATATTTGCATAATAAATTCATTTATAGTTGTCTGGAAAATAGGTTTGATTTATGGAAAAATATATCTCTGGAACTATTCGACGTACAGATGTCTATCAGCACTGTTCAAGCTAGTCAAATTTAGTATAAAATAGTTTATCTTAGTAGTAGGGTTTATTTAATTATATTATATTTAACTATGTAAATTCACATAATGCTAATTTCTTGTGGTTGGAACAAAATGTTTTATTTTTGAAAAAAATATATCTCTGAAACCATACGATGTTCATATGTCAGCCAGCTCTCAAAATGAAGGTAATTTACTTACTATAAATTAGTTTATTACATGTATTTTTGTAGGGATAGTAGTTTTTATGATATTCGCATATAAATATAAGTTTTACACACGAAAATTTGTATGAACAAGTATAAATGTATTTATTTATTTTAGCAAATATCATAAAAACTATTATTCCTACGAAGATAAAGGTCATAAATTACTTTATAGTCCATTAAACTAGCTTAAATTTGAGTGTTAATAGACATTTGTGCGTCCAAAATTTTTGAGATATAGAATTTTCATAATAAATTCACTTACTACTGATCTTTCAGTATATATTTTTATGAGGTTGCTTTTTGAAAAGCCATATCTCGAAAACTGTTGAACGTAAATAGCTCTATTAGGGCTTATATTTTAGAACATTTTCTCTACTTTAAATGGATTTCTTTTTGGTTTTCTAGTGTTATTGGTAGCTTTACAGATATAGAGCTCCAAATGAAAAATTAACGTTTTGACGTTAAACGTTTTGAAACAGCCGTCATTTTTTATTCCCCTAACTATACTTGGCAGACTCATCAATTTTGACTAGTAGTTATACATATTTTTTATTAAAGTAATAAATTTTACTCTTTGGATTTTGTACTAATACACACAGACCATTTTGTTTATTAGGTTTCCTGGTCTCAGAAGAACTTCAAGATGGGTGGAATTCCGTCGAAAACTCGAATTCGAATTTTTCCCTAACGTATCAATTCCTCTTACTATGTATTCTATATATAGGTAAGTAAACGTATAAAGTGAGGGGTAGACACAGAAGCCCTGCAGAACCCCTAATGACCACAGTACAGGGCTGACAAATGGACGGTCTGAAGACCTATTTGGCCGCTCCCAATCAGTCTCTGTAGCCTGTTGCCGCCCCACAATACATCTATTTCTTCAAGATCGTTTCTTATTGGTGACACTAGTGATGCATTACATCATCCCATTGGTCAATACTGTAATTTCAAAACAATGAGCAGGCAATAATTCACTAGTAATCCTGGAACAAATAAAATAAAAGCATATACAAGTTCTTACAAATCACCAGAATATAAGCGCTACTAAAATAAATAAATATAGTAATAGAAAGAACTAAATAAAGAATATATGTGTCGAGTACAAGTATTTTATGGATGAACGAAATGTACTAAGAACACTTATGAAACTAGAAATACCTAGGTCAATTTTCATGAATTGTTCTGAATGCTTATTTAAATACTGTTTTGTGGAATACAAGATACAATATTTAAATACCACTAAAATATTATTATCTATATTTTTACTTAATACGCATATTTTTACCCAACTACAGCAGAGCTTGAAATTGAAGGTCCGGTGGTAAAAAAAGTAATTTACTTACTTTAATTAAAAATATGTTTCATTACTAGTCACAATTTATGCATTTGCCAAGTATAGTTAGAGGAAATAAAAATGGCGGTTAAGAGAAATTAATTTTTCATTCAGAGCTCTATATCTTTTAAACTACCAACAACACTAGAAAACCTAAAGGAACATCATTTAAAGTAAAGTAACTACCCTCCTGTTCTAAAGTAAATTTGGATTTATTCTTAGTTATACGTTTATCGTTGCCCACGCTCAGCGGAGAAGGGGGTGAGTTAAAGTCAAATAAAAAAAATATAATCGCAAAAGGAAAAAACAATAAAGAATAAATTACTCCTCAGGCGCCACGTTATTTTTCTTAGAAACAACGAAAACCCCGAAGCATTATGCCACAATATAACTTAAATATACCACTATATAAACAATTGTTGAATATGACCACTGGCGAATATCTTTACATGTAGATAACAGGAAACCTAGGGGTGTTACCTACCCACCTGTTGAATTATCGTAATATTCCGTGAACAACAAAAAAAAAACATAAGTAAATTAACAAGTTGAAAGCAGAGAAAGTTCAACTGAATTATATGTAATAAGTTTAATAATAATAAGAAATATATGTACACAGAATGAAAAAAAAAGAATTCTTATCAATTAATAAAACAATTAAAACTTATAGGTTGACTTAACCTTAACCTTAATCACTATATTTACATTGTTATCCAAAAGATTATAAAGTGAATATAAAATAAGATAAAATTTAGTTCAAACCCCACGTAGTGCTCCACTTCTATTCTTAATGATTGTCTATTGAAGTAAACACCATAATTTTGAAAAACAAAACATATATGACAACATTTCTCACACGGTGATATTCCGGTTCAAACCATAAAGACAGAGGGCCTTTAGACTATTAACACTTCACATTGAACAATCATAACATGTTCCAAAATGAAACTGTCGCCTTCACTCAAACAAAACACACTCGTCTCAAACATATCGCTCGTGTCTTGTTTTCACCATGATAACCATAACACCTCTTGTGTGAGCAGATCTAGTCAGCGTTTTTATTTCACCATGGCAACCGTAACAGTATCCTTTCTAAATACTCCACTAATGCCTGTTGAATCAGTTTCGATACTTAGGACTCCATCTTCACAAGAGACTTACTTGGAATCCACATACTAGATTGAAACGATAAGAAACTGCTCGTAGATTCCGATACCTACTTACAACACCTACTTAACAAACGCTCTAAACTTCTCATTCACTACAAAAAATTAGTATACACTACAATAATCAGACCAATTTGGACATATGGAATTGAGCTCTGGGGCTCCACCAAACCATCAAATTCATCCCGCATCTAATCGTTACAATCCAAAATCCTACATAAAATCCTTGATGCTCCATATTACGTTACAAATAAACTCATTCATAAAGACCTTAACATCCCATTCGTTGCAGATTTTGTACAGTTGTAAATTACATTGTGTTAGCAATCGGAATCTACGAGCAGTTTCTTGTCGTTTCAGTCTTGTGTGTGGATTCCAAGTAAGTCTCTTGTCAAGATGGAGTCCTAAGTATCGAATCTGTTCAACAGGCGTTAATGGAGTATTTAGAAAGGATACTGTAGGACAGGAGGGCAAAGCTTTACGACGGAGAGAAAAGGTGATCTCGTGGGATTTGTCAGGATTTATTTTGATTTTCCAGTTTTTACACCATTCTTCAATAAATGTTATGTGTGCCTTGTAGTGTTTGTGATGCATTTGTCGGATCGTTTTTTTTTTTTTTAAGTTTGAAAACAGCCACCAAAGATACGTGTCATAAACTAATTTATAGTAAGTTAAATTACCTTCATCAGTGTTGGTAGACATCTGTAGGTCGAATGGTTTCTGAGATGTATTTTTCATAAATAAAACTTATTGTTTGTACAACTATAAATCAATTTATTTTATTAAATATCATGAAAACGCCTACGAAGACAAACGTCAGGAAGTACATAATAGTACATTAAACTAGCTTTTAACTTGAGTGTTAATAATAATTTGTCCTTCAATATTTTTTTAGATATAGGTATTTCAAAATAAATTCACTAACTACTGACTTTTCAATAAATTTTTAATGAAATGTTGCTTTTGAAAATGCTATATATCGAATACTATTGAACGTGAATAGGTTTATTAAAGCTAATATTTTAGCAAATTTACTCTACTTTAAACGAACTTCTCTTAGGTTTTCTAATGTTGTTGGTAGTTTCTAAAATATAGAGCTCTGAATGAAAAACTACTTTTTTTTAAAAACATTTTGAAGCAGCCGCCATTTTTATTCCCCCAACCTATACTTGGCAGACTCATCGATTTTAACTAATAATTATTTTCTTAGGGTGATATAAGTGACCTTTTTCTCCTCTTGGGCTCTTGTACTAATACTCACCAACCATTTTGGTCTAGTTCCCTAAACCTAGACTCTTGGGAAGAAACAGAAAAATATTTCAACACAAACAAACATGTGCAATTAAGGATGTCTTATGATTTAAGAAATAACTACGATAATATGAAAAAAAAAATTGGCTGTTAACAAGTAGTACTTGATGAGAACCGAAGTGTCAAAATTTGCTGATGAAACATTAATTCAAACCGAAAATGATTTAATTTAAACTCTTGAGACCTAGGCCACCGATCTGTCATGGAGCTTATTCAAACTCCGGTAACCTGGTTACCTCAAACTGAGATAATTGCCAAACTCCTTAATCCATATAGCTAATGTAAGAGATCTTGGTCCAATTAAATTTAAATTTGATTCAACAGCCAATGCTGACAGTTGAAATCGTTGACTAAATTCTTCCGACCGCTGTAAAAACAAATAATCTTTCAGTAAACTTTAATGAAATCTTATTTTTAAAAAGATGAATCTGGAGAATTATTGAACTTAAATAGCTCTATTAGGTTTAATATTTTAGAAAAAACACTCGACTTTAAATAATGTTATGTTAGGTTTTCTAGCGTTGTTGGTAGTTTAAAAAATAAAGAGATCCGAATGAAAAATTAATATTTTTTACGTTTTGAAGCAGTTTTATTCTCCTCTTGGTCTCTTGTACTATTAAAGTTTTGTTCGCGCAATATTATTGTTGATAGTTTATACAAAACAAACAATAACTCCCTAAGCTAACATTTACCTTGAAGAAATGGTATTAGGAATGCAAAGCTGTTGTGATGGGATGCAATATGACTTCCACAGCTCTGTGTTAATGAGATAGAAATCTATTCCATAATTAATGTGCTGTCATAGATAAGGAGAGTTGCGACAGTGATAGCGCAATGAGCAGACGGAATTTTATATCAATATGTTATGACCTTCACATGAATTCTCTAGTATTAAACTTACTAACATTTTCTTTGTGTGAATTGCGGCTGAAGTTAGTTTTGCACACTATCCGTCAGAATATCTGTAACTTATTATAATTAGAAAACAAATCCAATGCCAAAATTTTTAGTTTTTAGAATATCAATCAACTGTGCCTGTTTTTAAACAGGAATGAGAAAATACTATTAACATACAAAATGTTTTTTACATTAGAAGATTCTAGCCCAAAAATATCCTTTAGTACCCCACTTATTCCTGCCAAACAGATCCGTTATCTAGGAGAAAATCTGAACAAACCACTAACTTCAATCTCCATACAAGACTGATACATTTAAGGTAAATAAAACTTTAAAAAAGTACTTGAATTTTAAAAACGAAAATTCTTTCACAATTTTAAATAAAAACTACTAACTTAGAATCCTCATAAAAAACTATACTGTCTTTTTAGTTTGTTGAATTATGAGAATTTTCGTGTTTAAAATTCAAGTACTTTTTAAAAGTTTTATTTACCTTTAGTTACACATTTGTCGTTTATATTTGCCCACGCTCAGCGGAGAAGGGATGAGTTAAAGTAAAAAAAAAAGTTATAATAAAGAATAAATCGCTCCGCAGGTGCCACGTTACTTTTTTCATTGGAAATAACGAAAACCCCGAAACGACGATTCCAATATAAACACATATCGAATTATGACTACTGGCGGATACCTTCGCATTTAGATTCAACAGCAAACTTAGGGTATTATAATGTTATCGATACCTACCCACCTGTGGAATTATCGTAATATTCAGTGAATAACAAAAAAAATTATAAGTAAATTAACAAGTTGAAAGCAATATATATGTATAAGAAAGAACAGCAGAACTATATGTACAAAAGTTTACTATGTACACATTATGAAAAATGAAAAAAAAGAATTCTCATCAATTAAAAAAAAAAAATTATAGGTTGACTTAACCTGAACTCAAATGCCCTAGCTTAACCTTATTAACTAAATTTACATCATTATACAAAAGTGGAATATAAAATAAAAATAAAATAAAGTTTAGCTCGAACCCCACGTGGTCCTTGGGTGTACTCCTGGCAGAACACAAAGTTGTCTGATATCTTCTTTTCGATCGCCGTCTCACCATACCCAGAAGTATGAAGATGACCCCTGCCACCACTCTCCTATCCAGGACGTGCTGAAGAGCCCTTCCTCACGTGACCCCTTCCCGGTCATTTCTGACATTTGGGGAAGGGGGAGTGTTATTTAAAGGTGACCAACCAATTCATGGTGGGGGATCAATTTTTCCATTTCCGTGTTGTCACCACAGAAACTCCACCCTCTAGGCAGAATTCCCTCCGGTCGGCCCTCTGTTCTCAGGCTGCTAAGACAAGCCACCTCAGCTACGGACTGCCATCATTACTTGATAATCCTTCTGGGCATCTAAAAAGAAGATAGCCTTCTCCACTAAAAACGTTATTGGAGCTTTATCCTTTTGATTTTTATCTTTAATCCAATACTCGTCTTACATTAAAAAATATTATGTACTCTAATTAATGAATTTGATTGGTAATTGAATAGTTTAAGAAAAAAAATAGTTTATTCACTTCTTATGTATACTGGATTTTTCATAAATTAAAATTCTAAAATCTAAAAATTATTCAGCTCCCTAAAAAACTTAAACTCTCATCTGTCAAATAGTTGTTACAAATGGACATTTTAAATATGACTTTGATGTATTTATTCACTGTTGGAACATTTTTATGAAAAGTATCAGGATAAGAGCACTTCATGTTTTAGGTTTGAGTAGAGGGGGAGGTTAAATAATAAGTAAAGATTATTATGAAAAATATAAATTTTAATATTCTGTAACTTTTAATACTGCCAGTTTATCTGTTGCATTATTCGAGCAGTTTCGATCAAGACCGTAAAGTTTTTCATAGTAATATTTGCTGTTTTTGTGATAGAGGCGCAACCTATCTTGTGTTCCTATTTGCTTCTGTCCCTGTAAATGTCCAGAATGCCTGAAGTTCTGCAATTGCATTCATGTATTGTGTCAGTTTGGCATAAATTGATTGGTTTGGCCGCAGTTATACTGTCTGTTTCAGTTGAATATTGTCATTGGTTAATGACCTTGTATACTTCTGTATGTTTTTTTCAATTTTTTATATTGTTGTCAGTTCTGTTGTTTTATTCTTGATAAGCAAGATGCCTGCTGGGACGCAAGATACGATATGGTATTAAAGGCTTTACTTATTCTTACTTTGGTGATGTTAGCCGGATTTCGGCACCTGATTTATGAAAAATATTGTCTACAGCTTTTGGATTATTACACTGAGTTAAAAAAAAATAGTTTGTTCTTTAGTCCTTATATTTACTCGCCTTTAAAATTCCATTTGTCTCTCTAAATTTTGGTTTTTATAATTATCCGGTATATGTAAAATAGCTGTACGTATCAAAAGGTATTACCTGTCATAATTTTATCATTGGAATTATTTTTATAATGTAATATCTGGATTTATAAAACACCAATCTTCACGTTTCCTTTAATATTTCAATATTTGAATAAATATAATCATGTGTAAGCTATGATTATTTAAAATATGTTGAATAATAGTATATGAATAATAATAATAATAATAATAGGAGTGTTAGTATACTATATAGTCCAATTAGTATGCATACAGTGAGAGGAAAGACCATGGCGCTATCTGTGACTGCAGGGCGGTAGCTGTCAACTTGTACTGTTCTTGTTTATACTAATGAATAATCTGTTCTCCTGATGATAACATCTGTTCCGAGCAACTGGGTGCTTAGCATCAAATGAGTTCTGTATCTTTTATTTTTTTTTTCGGCCAAGACTCCCATTGGAGTCCTATACTGCCTAACCATGGTTGGGGGGGGGGTCAAAGTTCTTCATTTTGTGGGACCGCCACGCAATGAAAAAAGTCAACGTCCCAGGCCGGATTCGAACCGGCACCGCCAATAGACATCAAATTGGTAAGACTGTGTCTTAACCACTGAGCTATGGGCGGCCCCTGTATCTTTTATACTATGTACCGTCTTATTAAAACATAAAATAACCAAGTATATCATTTATTGAAGAATTGATATTATGAATTACAGCGCGTAAATATTTGAAGGTTTACAAAACTAATTAAAACAAAAAGTGAATAGCGGAGCAATGACACTAAGATCGACTTTCCTCTCATATTTACTTAGGAAAAAAAAAAGTTAAAGAAAAAAAAATAGAAATTCACAAAATGTACAAAGGGATACTCCAAACAGTCAGTCGGACCATCATTCCAAAATCACACTGATTCGATCACTAAGGCATCTATAGTATCTGTCCGTATGACGCTTAATTTTATGTGACATATCAAACAGTAAGAAGGTAGATTAATGCCACGATTTAATGATGTTATGCCATTATTTCGGCATCAAAATTAAATTTGTACCGTTATAACTCATCAATAGTTATAGAGGTGTAGTATTTTATAAGGAAGTACTGATACTAGGCTAACGGTTGTGCAGGGAGGTGATTTTGTCAGAATCACGCTCGACCGCCAAATTTTTATCCAATTTAGATTACCCACTTTATGTGGTTGAGACCTATCAAGAAAGAATTCAGGTTAAAATAAAAAAGTGATGCATGCTGGGGTGTGTAGCGACGTCTTAGCTGTCCAGATCTGATTAACCCATCTTTCCTTCTCTAGCTCCCATTTCTGAGAGCCCACCACTAAGTTTTTCTCTCTGGCTCGGTGTCCTAACTTCTCGCTTGGTCTGCCCCCTTCTGTACCTCCATCTTTTGTTCTCCACAGTCCGAAGTCCCCTGTCCCCCACTTGTTCTAAAGGGCATCACATTTTTAAAATCTAATTTCTCATTGGCTATCATTACCCACGCTCAAGAAGAAAATCATAATGGGCTACCAGTGTTTGGTATAGGTGTTGTGTACAAAATAACTAGATAATGAGTTTTGATCCTTAAAAATCTTGCATCCATTAAACCACTGTAAAAAGTGTCTCTGTGTTAACAGATGTCGATCCCCTCTTCTGTCTTTCGACCTTCCTAGGATCGGGTATCGGCACATATATTGCTAAATCACACAAAGACATTTGTCATATTGGTATGGTTGGTGCATCTATACATAGCACTAGAAACTATAGCCCAAAAGTACCGTCCTCAAGATTGGTTTTACATTGGATCAGATGAATCAATCGTAAGAAATCCTAGAGCAATTGTCAAAGGGTACGACGTCGGAACTTCGACTGCTACTCTTATCGCCTTAAGAACATTGTCCAGAAGGCAAGAACGGAATGCTGTTCTCTTCATCAACTCTCAAGCAGCTACTGTTATTATAATGCAATAACATAGCATTCATTGCTGTTACTAGGACGAATGACAGTCTATAAAGTGCTGTTATAGAATCAAATCCCTCCTCTACAACCTGAAACTCCAAGGTACTAATGTGGTCCTACATTGGATAAGGGTGCATGGCTGGATTTAAGGAAATGAAAAAGCAGACAGAATTACCACAACCGGTCCATCCAAAATCCTATGACTCAATATGGTGAGTGATAAGGACATAGTTAAGGAGATTACAAAAAAAAACATACATAGACAAGGTGGAAAGAAAAAAAAATACAAATGTTTAATAGAAAACTCAATTCGAGATGACCTTCAAAAAAGAGATGCAGCAGCTTGTTTGCACCTGAAATTTGGCCACGACTATCTGCAGAATGATCTCAAGATAAGCCTGGCTCGGGACCCTACAGGTATACTGTGTGACCATGGGAGGATAGGTGGAGACCAGCAAGGAAGAATGGATGGAGACCACTAAGGGAGAATGGATGGAGACCCCTAAGGAAGAATGAATGGAGACTACCAAGAAAGAATGGACGGAGACCACTAAGAAAGAATGGATGAAGACCGCTAAGGGAGAATGGATGAAGACCACCATGGGAGTATGGGTGGAGACCACAAAGGAAGAATGGATGGAGACCACTAAGGAAGAATGGATGGAGACTACCAAGGGAGGATTGATGGAGACCACCAAAACACTTGTCCGTACTGAAATAAGAAACAAGAAAAAAGAAGGACAGCAAGTCGTCAGATGGTGTAATGACCAACGTCATTGGCATAAGAATAAAAATCTTATTCTGTTAAAAATATCGTTTATTATACGAATACCATGTTTGGGGTAAAGAACAAATTATGCTACATAAAATTTTCTAATTGTTTATTAAGGTTTGCCTTTCGAAGACCGTATCTAACACAAATCATTTTATATTATATTCATTTATCTATAATAACTCCAATTAAAAATAAAGTTAATAAATACAACTTACAATCAAAGATGGAATTTTCCATTCATGAGTTTTATTTTAACGAATTTAAAATAAATATTAATAATTAAATTTCACAAAGTTCATTATTATTAAAAATAATAAATTGTCTTTAAATTCCGGATTTATTAAATCTTAGAGTCATAAGATAAATCTCTCATATTGCTAGGTTCATATAACTCTGATCCTCTGAGTGAGGAGGATATGAGATGAAGTTTTATTTTTATAAAACATTTTACGAGAAAAAAAAAATCATTTTAAGTTATTAATAAGTTTTAGAGTGCAAATCAATAAAACAAATAATTTAATATATAATCTTTTCCCTCTTGAGACTGGTAATTATTGTTTAAATAAAATAAATTGTACCCAATCTAAGTCTCAAAACAATCTTTATTTCTTTATATGTCTAACGTTTCAACCATCCTCAGGGACAATCACACAGCTTTTATTAGACGTATGATTTTTAACATTGTTAACAAAACACATTATTACTAATAAAATACCAAACCTTAAATATAAATATTTCAACTACATCAATTTAAAAAAACATTTAGTTTTAATAACCAATTTACGTTATTATACTTTATTACAATAATCTTCCTTATACTGTAACCTTCCTTACGCTCAGGTCACATATAATTTATTTAAAATTTATTTTGGTTAAAATTCTTATTTCTTTTATTATTAAAATTTATTTCAAAATTAATTATAATTATTAACATAAATTTTTTTACCATATTTTTGATAAATTAATTTTGCTTAAAATCTCTGGGTAGAGTTAATTCAATTTTAATTCAATCATTAATATTTTCTGATATATAAAAGAAACTCAAGTATTTTTCTTTTGAATGTATTATTTTCTTTATGTAAAATTATTGTATTGTCAATGTCGATTATGTGCTGGTTTTTAGCTGCATGCAGCAATAATGCTGTTTTATTAGGATCCTACTCTGTGTTTTTATATCATTACTGTGTTGATACATTCTATCTCCCAACAACAGTGTTTTTAAAGTCTTCAATAATAAAAACGTGAGCTAAATAGTTAAATTTTCGAACATCAAGCGGATCTAATCATTGCAGCATTTCTTAAGTCCTTAGCTTATTATATATAAATTTTATAAATTAATAAAATTATTATTTTTATCTATTTATTTTATCTTAATTATTTTTTAAATTGTGATGTATATAGTTAGGGGGGTCTTTTGTACGAGACTATACCCCCCTACAAAATCAATTGTTAAAAGAAAATAATGAAACTGTGTAGTAACAATCTAAGGCCCAAGGGCCCTGTTTCATAATAAAGTACAAACTAATATTATTAGTCTTAGAGATTTATCTTAATACAATTACACATACTTGCTCAATAGTAACTTGTACTTTAGTATTTTTTAATTCCTGTAATATCACTAATAGTCATCCCTATCATGAAAAAAATAAGTATTAGTGTTAATACCACACTAGTTTCTACACATGTACTATGAACTAATACTATTTAGCTTTCATTATGAAACAGGTTCCTGGTATTTAATAAATAATAAGGACTTTAGACTACAAGGGTTAGATCTGTTTGTTGTACGAAAATTTAATTATTGAAGACTTTAAAATGAACCCGTGAAATACTAAAAAAAAAATGTTAAAATTTTCATTTTGGACTTTGCATCAAAATTTTGTATCTTTCTCTCCTTTTACATCTTCAACGATTTTATCTAAGGGTCCGTATGTTTTGTATAGACTTCAGAAACAATCTAAATATAATATGAAAGACACAATCTTCCTTGTTGTGTCATTCACCAAATTCATATTAATTCTAGAAACTCTTCCAATAGAAGATCATTAATTTAAAAATCTAAATATAATATTTCATAATTTGCTTTATAATTACCAAATGCTATTACTTACAGTACTACTAATGGACCTGATTGTAATTAGTTATCTCAATTAACTGTTAATTATTATCAACAATTCTACCGTGATCATTATTCTGTTGATTTAATTAATGATTCAATTATAAGGTTTGTTATTATTTTAATTTAAATAGTAAAAGCTTTTTTTGAATAAAATCGAGAAAAATGTGAAAAATCGATTTAATAATGTGTAATTTCCGGTCAATTTAAAAAAAAGTTGGTACCACATCCCAGACTATATACTCACCTTAAATATGTAATTTCAGTTTCTTACAATTTTTTTTTAGCTAACCTGATCTCCGATACTGAATATTTTCTGAGACTATGTTTTTTTGGACTCAGGTGACCTCAAAGAATGCATTTCCGTCAAATACTTGAATTTTTCAAGACCGCAATACTTTTCCTTACTATATATTCCATATATAATACTTATACTTTAATACTTTATTTATTTTTATTCTGGGACGAGTCCCTTTAGAATAATAATACAGAGAAATCAATAAATGAGGGCTGAGGAGCCTCAGAAATATTTAAACGAAAAAGACAAAGAAATATAAACAGTCTTTATAAAAAAATAATTATAGGTTACTTTCTCACTTTTTCAGTTGAACAATAAAAAAAAAAAATGAATAAATAAAAAAGAGAAAAGAAAACGATGTAAAAATAATTAAGAATGATATAATAGTTTACATAAATATTTACAATTATATTAATTTACAATTTTATGGGGTCTGAATGGGTAGGAAATGATTGAACAGGCGGGATTTAAAGGTTGGGAGGGTATTGGAGCGACGGATGATGTAAGGGATGGAATTCCATAAGGATGAGGCTCGGATAATGAACGATCTATTGAAAGCAGCGGTTCGGTGGGTCCTTAAGTATAAATCTAAAGACCGGGAATGGGTATTGCGGGAACGTATAGAGGATTTGAATTGAAAGAGCTCGTAGATGTATGATGGACGGCGGGATTGGATGACTTGGAAGATGAAGGAAGCCAGAAAATACTTACGACAGTAACTATACGTATTTAGTGGTAACTGATAGTAACAATATAACCATAATATACAAAAATATAAACATAGTGATCGCCCGAGTGTCAGTTCTTAACTTTTGGGTAGAACATTGAGCCACGTGGGCCTGCAAGTTATGCTATAAGATGGGAATTAATAAAAGTTTGAAACAGACCTTGGAGGTAGGGATGGGAATTTCAAAGCAAAGTATCGAACATTTAACAAAATAATATAGCAATACCATGACAACGAAAACATAAATATAACATCTATTAGAACATTATGTAAAATATAATTGGATAAGATATTGAATAAATCGTTTTCAGAATACAATGAGAAAAACCATAATATTCTAGTAATCTGCAGTTTACATTTTAGATATTAATAAATAATATCTAATTCACAATTCGACATCCCCAAAATCAAGACATCCTAATATTTCTATTTGATATCGAAGTCAAACTTTGGCAGCGATAATATAAGAAAAGAACAAAAATTCATAAGTGAAAAATTATGGATATTTTAGAGAATTGTTTAAATAAAAAATTTTTTTTGTCAATATCTTTATTGAAATTTAAAACTGTATATTATATAATGCATTCTGTAAATTTGATCTTAGTTAAAATGGAGTGTTACATACGTGTAGAGAAATTATCCATTGGTAGCACTTTAATGACATTTTACACCAGCTGGTCTTGTGGCCATCTTCTTTTCAGGGGCCTAGGAGGATTGTCAGGAATGGAAGAGGATGTAAGGTTAGAAACTAGGGGATTTGAGAAAGTAGGGTGTTTATAGTGGAAGGAGTGATATGTGGTTCGGGCTAGATCGGTTACATAGCGAACATTAAGGTCTTTATGCATGATTTTATTTGTGACAAAGTAAGGAGCATTGAGGATTTTACGAAGGATTTAGGATTGTCAGGATTGGATGTCCAGATTGGCCTTATTATAGTCATGTAGATCATTATTTTGTAATGAGTTGGAAGTTTAGACTGTTTGTCTAGTAAGTGCTGTAGTAGTCGAATTCTACGTGTAGTTTCCTGTATTTTTGTCTTTTGTGAGGATTCCAAGTTAATAGTTTGTACAGCTGTGGTCCAAGGTAGCGGATCTATTCGACAGGGATAAGAGTAAAATTATAGAATGAAACTGTTGAGCAGTCGGTAGGTTTACAAGTAAAATATTTTAATTTTATTTCAATATTGATATTCGATTATCTTTTTCATATCGATATAGAGATTGGACTACAATATTAATATTTAATGGAAATATCCATATTTTATTACTGTTTCATACCAACATTGACAGTTCCTATCGATATAACAATAATATCGATATCCTCAACATCAAAACATTGTCATATTTCTTACGATTTCAAACTCTGACAAAGACATTGATAATGAATATCAAAATTAGTGGCTATACTTCATTAAAATATCGTCATTTTTTAATACCTGATATTTCGATATTTGGATTCAATTTTATTGGCTGTATATTTCTCTATGTTATTGAATTCCGTTAAGCTGTTTAAATAATTTTTAGTAAGTTCTGGGGCGTATGATTGTTCTTAGAAAGCATGTTATTCACGATATTTTTGTTTGTTCGTGATTTTGGAGATAAATAATTTTTTTTTCCACGGGGAAATATCGATATGGCGATATTATCGGTTACAAAATATCGGTATGGCGATATTACCGGTTACAAAATATCGATATAGGAATATCGAAGACAAAATATCGATATCGATATGCCATCCTTGCCTGGAGGTAATAAGGACGCATGTTGAATCTTTTAAATATATATATATAAAGGGTATTATTGTAAATAGCACATCACCCTTCAATATTCCTTTGTGGGTGGTTAAAAAGAAAGTAGTGCTGGGAGAGGAAGCGGAAAGATACAGAATTGTCATTGACTACCGCAAATTAAATGAAAATACGATTGACGAACGGTATCCGATTCCACGGCTAGAAGACATTCTGGACAGACTGGGTGGAGCAACGATATTTAGCACATATTGGACCTAAAAGCTGGGTATCACCAAATCAAGATGCAAAAACTTTCTTGTCTTTCAGCTGGACATATATTATATGTTACAATACCAAAATGGTCGGAACATAAAAGCGAAGCTGTGATCTACATAACTTCGACCCATTTCTGTAGTTTTTTCATTTATAACTTTATCAGAACAAGTTGGCACTTACAGCCTTTTCCATTTCAATGCCTCAATTGTGTAGGAATTTAAATGTTATGGAGTTAGAAATGGAATAGTATAGGAGTTTAAGTGGGTATAGAGTTATAAATGGTAGGATAATTATTTATTTATGGCCACCCTCACCATATTAGATGAAAATGACACTAATGTTTTTATTGGTGACGTTTTATATAATTTTATTGGTGACGTAAATTAAAATTCAAAAATTTTAATACAGCTCCCTTTGTCAAAAATAGAGCGTTATACTCCTCGTCTTTTCGTTAGACACAATCACTGCTTCATATAAACATAAATAGCAAACCATCTAGCTAGTATTATATCACATAATAGTAATTTTGGAATGAAGAATATTTAACCATAGAACATAATAAAAATTTCATCTTTAAACAAACAGAGGTAGTAAATATTAGTATGGGGATAGTTTACCAGTTATTAGCATTGTCAGATTAACCTTAGAAAGATATACTGGTACTGGCATTTGGATTGGCATTGGGATTGGGGGAACAAGTCTGGCAAGTGGGCCTAGTGGTCCTTTTTGCCAACCCCTTACGGCAACCCAGATTGCCGCCTATAACTAACCAAGGTGGTAGTGTCAAGATTCATTGTTCGGGAACCCCGATAAATGAATGTCAACTGACCAAAGTGGGAATCGAACCCACAACGTTCCGAACCGAGCGCACTGGGACCTGCGCCCCAACGCACACGGCCGTCAACTGGAGAAAGAATGTAACAAAGAAGTAAAAAAAAATTCTCGTTATTTCAGAAACTTGTGTGTATTTTAACAAGATTGACAACAAAATATATTGTATTTTAAATGTGGATTCTGGACTAATAGGGATAATAGTTGTTTTATTATATATGCAATTATATTTATTATTATTATTATTATTATTTAAAATAAGGTAACTACTTATTAATTGAAGTTATGGACCCATATTTTTCCTTTTTTTGATTTATGACTTTTTTTTCATTTCCTTTGGAAATTATTTAATTTTAAAAATGTACTACGGATTCTGCCATGAATTTGCACAACGACTGAATGGTATCCCTATCTAGATCTGCCAGTCCTTGGAAGAAAGTGTTATGGTTTTGGCTGAGGGGATATTTAATCCGGTGTTTATTTAATAATCTACTGCATTTTAGTATAATGTGCAATGGGCCTTCGATGGAGTTGCAACGAACATTTATCATTTTTTTTCAACATTAATTAGTGTCAAGCCGCGGTTTGTACGACCATGGTTATTTCTTAATATTTTTGGTAAGACTATATCTTTTCTGTTTAGCTTAACACAAGTTTTTGAGAACTATGGGCGTGGAGAGACGTTAGTTTGGATAGTGAAATGATCTTTCCCTTTCAAACTTGACTCCCAGGCATATCTATCCTGGCATTCACTAATGAAATTTTTTTTTTACCATCTAAAATTTTCCTGTAAAGGCAGTTTCGCATTCCACACTGAAAAGGAGATGGCCACGAGACCAGCTAATGTAAAATGTCATTAGAGTGCTACCAATGGGTAGTTTCTCTACACGCCTATAACACTCCAATGTACAGTTGTAAATAGCAATAAATAAATATTTAAAAAAATTGTTATTTGTTGAATGATGAACTCCTTCTATGTTATTTATTAGGTGAGATGAAATATTTTGTCGATGTATATTTTTGAGTGAATCACTTACGGAAGCAGAATCTGTTAGAATTACGACTTTTGTATTATTATATTTTCTGTTTGCTATTTTGAAAGCTTCGATGACACCGTATAATTCAACATTATATATGCTAAACTTGGTGGGGAGGTTTATCGATGTGTCCTGGAATATATTGGAAATTATATATACCCAACTTTTTTTTTTTATTTTTAGATGCGTCTGTATAAATTGTTATACTTATCAGACAACATTTCCAGTGTTTTCTGTTTTAGAACTGCCGGTGGATACTGTATTTTGGTCAAATCTGATTGGAATAATTTGGGATTGGTTTTTATAGTAAGTTATGACTCGGACGAGTGGTCCGGGGTTGATGGCAAGTTAATTAAATACATGTTTTGTTTCTTGGGATTTATGACTTTATGAAAATAATTTCGCTTTGTATGGTTCATAGTTCTCTGGGTTGTTCTATATAAATAAAGAATTTTCATTTTGATGTCGCTGTATTTATAAACTTATTATAACTTGAAAAATACTCTTTGCTTTGTGAGAGTTAACTTTGTGGGCAACTTTAATTCAGGACAGCGAACTAATTTGGGTTCTTTATTTATGAAAAAGATTAATATCTCATATAATCTAAGAAGACTGAAGTATTCGTTCAGTTTCGAGTCGAAGTTCAAATGTTTACACTGTGGTAATAGATTGATTGGTTGATTTTATGCTGAATGTGGGACTTGAGTAAATTAATATTGTTTAAATAAGTAAAATTTTATCCAATTCGGCCATTCCCAATTTTTGAACCACATCTGTTCTGCCCAGGTCAGTCATATCAGTTCACAAATTACCATATGGGAATTTGTCAGCTGTTCACATTAAATTAAAAATTTAAAACTTTATCACAGTCAACCTTCTTTATTATTTTTTTTTTTAATAATTTATTTATTGATCCTTACAACTGTATACACATATATACAACAAGTAAATTTGCTGTAGGTGGCATAGTAACATGATAAAAACATGTGGAGAATCTACTCACTGATAGAACTCCAATAACATTTCTAGAGAAGAAGATCTCGAGGCCATCTTCTTTTCAGACGCCTAGGAGGATTATTAGGTAATGAAGGAGAAGCCAGGTTAGAAACATGTGGATTTGGGTGGTTGAGAAGTTTATTATGAAAGGAACGGTATCTGGTTCTGGCCAAATTAAATAAAAGTTTAACAAAATTAATATTCGTTTTTGTAACTTCGAGGGACCCTAAAATACAAAGTGTTATAACAGAAAAATATATATATTTTTTTTAAATCACTGGAATAGCACTACATTTAACAGGAGCCCACCAATCTACACAAAAGTTGAGGAGGTAACTATCTTATTAAGTGAAAGTTATGTGATGAGCGCACCGAACCAAATTTTTTAATTCTAATAGTTATTTTTAAGGGATTATATGAATTCTAGATCCTGTAGATTTAACGCCATTCCAGTAATTTTTATATGGATTGAACTTAATAATTCATTTTTTCCTTCGTGCAAAGAGCTTTGTTGGAAAAGGCTGCCTACTGAATTGAATTTAAAGGAAAAGAAAAGTAATGAAATTCTAGAATTCTATTGTTCTTAAGCACGAGCGATCTTCAAGTGAGATTTAAATCTATAGCCTTCGACACGATATTTTATTATATAAAGGCGGGAAGAGAAAAGCGAGAGCTGTATACTTAAGAAAACTTTTTAAATTAGCTCAGTTTGGGACCAATATTTAATTAAGCTGATTACTTCCTCTAATTATTGGCATTCCATAAATCGTTTTTGGAAAATTATAAGTTAAAACACTTATCAACGGTAAAAAGTTTTATTAAGTGGTTTATTGTTAACTCATCTTATTAAAATTATTTAGTAACATAGCGTTCATGTATGAATATATATTTTTTCTATCGAGACTGGATCGGTAGCATCTACAGGCATGTAGAGAAACTACCTATTAGTAGCACTCTAAAAACATTTTTAGAGAATATGGTCTCGATGCCATCTTATTTTCAGGCGCTTTGGAGGATTGTCAGGAATGGAAGAGGATGCAAGGTTAGAAACTAGTGGGTTTGAGAGTTTATAATGGATTGATATCTGTTTCGGGCAAGGTCAAATAATGAGATTTTTAAGAAGCATTTTGGATTGTAAAGATTGGATACGAGAGATATTAGAAGGTTTAATGCAGCCCCAAAGCTCAACTCTGTATGTCCAGATACCCCTTATTACTGTCATATATATATCAGTCTTTTGTAATGGATTAGAAGTTTAAACCGTTTGACTAGTAAGTGCTGTAATAGTCGAAATCGACGTGCAGTTTCCTGTCTTTTCAGTCTGGTGTGAGGATTCCAAGCTAGTTGTTTGTCCAAATGTAGTCCAAGGTAGAAGATCCGTTTTACAGGGGCATATCCGTTCTACAGTATACTTTAATAAGATACAACATTATTCAAGTATACTGTAGGGCAGTCGGCAGGCTTACGACGAAGGGTAAGGGCGATTTGTTGGGATTTATTATTATCCTCCAATTTCGGCACCATTCTTCGAGGGCTGTGATATGGAATTGGAGAGTTTGGGATGCAATCAAAGGATTATTATTAACAAAGAAGGTAATAATAATAATAATTTTAATTTTATGGGAAAATTGACTAATTAGAGTAATTTGTCGGATTGACCTGGGCAGAATAGCTTGCATTAAAATGATTTAGTTCTAAATTTGTATTAAGATAGTCCTTGAAGATGGTCGAATTGGCCGAAACGTCGGACTTATAAAGGAATAAAAAATGATTTGAGATTAAAATGGATAAAATTTTATTTATTTAAACAATATTAATCAGTCTCAAGAAAGTGTTAATATTATAATTAAAGTAATATACATTTTTAGAAATAAATCTTTTGTAAAATATTAAATTAACTTGTTGATATAAATGGCATAAGCAAAAATGACTTCAGTAAAAAAATGAAAATAAACAGAATTTGAAATACCTTATCACGATTACATCCAAGAGTGGTTTACTTTTTTTTTTTTTTATGTGATGGGAGTGAATATGTTTCAGTATTGACAATAGAAAATGTCGAAGAAAAGGATACAATAAAAAAAAAATTAAAATATCTGTTTTTGATAATGCTGTGTTACAACAATAGAGAGCAGCTAGATGTACCTCATTTCCTGCAACAATGCCACAAATCAAAATGCATTTAAATTTTTAAATTCTGTATCAATACAGAATAAAAAAAGACAAGGTTCAGAGTGAAAGGTCAGAAATTGTACTCTAAAAGTTCACATCATTGCTTCTTTCATTAATTTGAGCTATAAATACTGATTATGAATGACAATACTAGTTTTTGTAATGTGATTTGAAAATTATATTATGCTTAAATTAATCTTTTTTTTTTGTTTTAGGTAAGAACATTTTTCCTTCTCAATGAATACTTTCTTAGTGTAAGTAGAGTTGCATGACTTATATATTGAAAAACTTTAGGTTAATTAATAGTTTTAATTTTCTGGATACAAATTCTCTAGTGTATACATAGACAACAAAGTGACCTCTAAATTGCTAATTCAGTAAAATATCTAGGACTGACTTTCGATAGAAAGATGACACGAGGTCTTTATGTGATTTTAACGTCAAATAAGCGCCTAAATCTATTTTCCTCTTTATTTAACAGACGATTGACCCTAAAATTTAGCACTATGCCAAATTACACGATCTTCATGGTACGGAGCTTACAAGATTAACTTACAATTAAGATTAAAATTAATATAATATCTAGATTTTTTTTTGTTATGATCCCTTTTCTGGTCATTTCTGACTTACGGGCTAGGGAATGGTTATCTAGAGGTAACCAACCTATTCTAACCATGGTGGAAGGTCAAGCTTTCATTACGTGCGACCACCACAGCAATGAAAAAAGACAACTCAGGCCGAATTCGAACCACAACCATCAAAGTTCCCTGGTGGCAAAGACCTGCACCTCAACCCTCTGAGCCACGGACGGTCCAATACCTAGAAATCTATAAATATCTCTAATAATTCTATAAATACTTAGAATTCTGTTCTATAAAAATAATATGTAATTGAATTGATCTTTCACCCTCCCCACCCACCGACAGTCCATTATTAAACCTTAAATAATTAATGAAGTATTTTTTGTTATTTACTAATATTTTTATTATTTGAATAATTTACTGACTATATTCATCATTCATTTATTACAGAAATTAAAATTTGTATAAAAAAATTAAATTAAATCTGTACCGCTACAACCCATGAAGGGTCAATGGTGCTGTACTTTGTAAGGGAGTGCTGTTACTAGATCAACGGTTGTGCAAGGAGGCGATTTGGTCAGAATAACGCTTGACCGCCAGATTTTTACCTAATTAAGGGTACCCAATTTAGGAATCTTTGTGGACCCCAGGAGGGCTTCAGAACCCACAGGGGTTGACTCACGGCTACAGTGTAACAGAAAACAATTTTTTGCCCAGCCGGATTCGAACTCGGGTCATTGGAGTTAGTAGCCACAGGCCTTACCCCGCGGTTACCCACATCCCCTATGCATTATAATTTAAAAAATATATATTGGTCATGTAAAAAAAAATTATTATTAGTTTTAATAATATATTCAATTTAATAAAAAAAAAAAAAAATACTAAGGAAATTTCCAACATACTTTATGCAGGAGCCTTTCTTGTTTTACATACGGTAATTGGAGGGCGGGGAACTTCTTATTATAATTTTTTTAAATATTTTATATAACAGAAATATAAAATATATAAAAGAGTATTTTCAATTTATTTTTATTACGTGAAATGTGATTGAAGTGTCTTAAAATTATGTGTAAATATTGTTTCGCTTACAGAGTAGAGTCAAATGAATGCCTGTGCTGGAATGTGAGTGCCAACCAGATCTGTATCAGCCCCACATACCATGTCCTCCGGTTGCTTCAGATACAGATTTCCATCTATATATTATTGTCATGTGTATATTTCATTTTAAACCTAATATGTCGTTATTTGGAGTGTTAAATTACCAGCTTTTTCGTTAACAATATCGCATTTCGACTGTAATGGATTTATATTGAATAAATACATATATTGATCTTGACGGTTAATGATATTAACATTATTTTTGAGGATTTTAACCCGGCAGGGGTGTCCTACTTTCTTGTACCCTTAGAGGTTTCTTGGCAAATATCTACCTCATCGTATGCGATTTGTACTATTTCTTTATATAATTCGAAGTAATAATGACTAAAATATTTAAAATTACTTTCAATGTAATTTTTGTAATATTTTCATTATGGAAACACCTAGTTGAAGTCGAAAAATAAATTTATTTTATAAAGTTTTTAATCACGAAATTGTATTTAAAAATAAAATTTTATATAAAAACAATAAAGTAAATAAATTTTGTTTCAAAAACATATTTTAATGAAAAAAAAAAGATTTCAATACTTCTGTAATTGTAAAATTTCGTATTATCTTTTTCTTACGTTTGTTTCGCGCTATTTTTTTTTTGTGATCCACAAGTTTTACTTCTTGAAATTCTCAAATCGAGGGGTAAGGTTTGGAAAATTAACATCGTTAAACTGCTGCGGAATGATGAAAGATTCTAAAAGCAATGAGTAGGAATTTAAAAAATAAGAAAATGGATTTTAGAATTTATAAAAACTAATTGATGCTAAATTAAATGTTACTACCAGCTTCGAACTTACATTTATTTTATTCAGAAGGGGCTGAAGAATCCAAATTTTTTAAAAGATCTAAGATCTTCTCGCCTCGGTTTATGATTTAAAAAAGCAACACAGGAGGTGTCCAGATGAGCAAAACGTTCGAGTGAGAAAGTGTGTCACGTAAGAGGTGTACTGGTGAGTGAAACGCTCAATGTTACATTCGCAAGGAGAAAGCAAAACTGAATTGAGTATAGGTACGCAGGTAAATAACATAAATAAGCGGCAATAACAAGATCAAAGGGTTACTGGAAGGTAGACAAAAGTATAAACAAAACAGATAAAAATCTAGAGAAAAAAATACGTTTACATGAGCAAAATGCACAAGGCATAAATCATCCTCCATTTCCCTCTATTGTCCAATCCTCACGATTAAAGAATAATTTAAAAATTATTTCGAACGAAAATTTTAAATGAATTAAAAGTTATGTTTTGGTAATTAATTTCAAAAAAGTATCAACGATAATAAAGATCTCGTCTAAAAATAATATACGTTTTATCAGCTTAAAAATTTATATCAGTAAAGTTTCTTACTGGAAACTGGAATAATTTTTTCACTTTTATTATTTTTTTCAACGTTGACGTTTAAAACGGCTAAAGTAGCTACACCTCTCCCGGATTAAGATTCATGAATTATCAGCAATACTGAAATATACAGAATACAAATTTAGATTAATCATTAATTATTAAGGATAAATCTAAATCTAATTAAATTGCTACAGAACTTATTTCTAATTATTTCTTTAAACATTATTTAAATACATAAGCTGGATGTTACGTGGGGTTATGTGTGTGTTACACTATAATAAAATTATAAATTATGATTTATGGAAGCAAAAAAAAATTTTTTTGTTTTAATTGTAGTTTATGTTGGAAATAACATATTTAAATTAAATGTATTTAAATATTATAAGTAGTGAATGTTTAATAATTTGGACCGTCTGTAGCTAAGGGAATTAAGGCATAGGGCTTTGCGACCTTGCAAAATCGTGTAGGTTCGAATCCGGCCTGGGAGAGAGAACATTTATTTCTGTAGCGGTCCCATGAAATGAAAGCTTGACCACCCACTATGGTTTGAATAAGGTGGTACCCTGTAGATAACCCCCATATATTAGAAATTACCAGAAGGGGGTCATACAATTTTTCATAAAAAAAAAAATTATAATGATTAAAATGTTTTTTTTTAAACTATTATATTCAAGATTAGTAATATTATATGCATAAATACTTTTTAATCCGCCAGTTTCTTGTCGGAAATTGCATATATCTAAACATATCTAAGTTTTAGTTATATACGTTGTGAATTCATTAATAGATTTATAGTTTATAGTAATAACATACCAGTTTAACCTCACCTCAACAAATAAATTAATTTAATATTATATTATATTTTGGAATTGGATAAACTGAAAAAAGTACCACCTGATCTCCTTTGGACGTTTTAAACCTCAAAATTGAAAAAAAATAATAAAAGTGAAAAAAATATTCCAGTGAAGAAACTTTACTGATACAAATTTTTAAGCTGATATAACGCATATTATTTTAGACGAGATCTTTATTATCGTTGTTACTTTTTGAAACCTAATTACAAAACAAAGCTTTTAATTATTTTAATATTTACATTCGAAATAATTTTTAAATTATTCTTTAGCCGTGAGGATTGGGCAATTGAGGGAAATGGAGGATGATTTATGTGGCAGTGCTATTTACTTTCCAAATAAATAATACACACAGCGAATGAAATTGAAATATCCTTTTTTCAGTAAAATTATGTAATAATCTATATTATGTTGTTTTTTTTTACTTATTACGTTTACTTTTCAAATCTCCAGAATAATTAAATTTTTAAATAAAATAAATTATATAAATTTAATTATTAACACTGTTTACTAATATTTAAATGTCCAACGTTTCGTCCAACCTTGTCTTTCTCAAGGAGAATCTCAATTGAAATTCATACCTCACGTCCAACTATGCAGGCTATTCTGGTCTAATAAAATTAGTCAAATTAACCTATGAAACAATAAAACGATAGGGAATTATATTAATTAATAATTAATATTATTAATTCATATTAATTAATAATTACTCTTGCTTTATCTTAAGTTTAATTACCTATGTTTGACACTATTTCATTAAAATAAAATGTTTCTTTTTTTCCCCATTAGAGGGCAATTATTTGTTTTGTTAAGTCTACACATGTCGTTATTTTAGTTATTTACTTTACTTTTCTACTTATTAAGAATTATTATTTGTATCTATTTATATTATCTTTTTTTTTAAATTTATAACATTGTATATAGCTAGGGGTATCTTTTATACGAGACTATACTCCCCCCCCCCTATTCAATAGTTTAAAAAAAAGTAACTATTATATTAATCAAAGGCCCACCAGATGTTTATTTTAAATGACAAGTAATTTTGTGTACACAAATATAGCTCTATGTTCAATAACATTATTATGTTCTATAAAACCAAGGAACTGCGAAAAAGTTCATTTTCGGTTTATACACACAAAAAATATAAAGATCAGCCAAAAAAATAAAATAAAATTGAGGATATTTCTGTCATAAGTTAATACATACTCAACCTTCAAAAGTGAAGGTCTTTTTCTTAAATTAAGACTTTACAACCAAAATTTATTTAGATCTTTTCAAAATTATTTATTAAAAAATAAATTATACTAATGCTCCGAAAATAATTTTTTAATACTAATACAATAATTATATTGTAAATCACTACAACCTATGAAGGGCCAGGTGTTCAGCACTCCGTAAGAAAGTACTGTTTTAAGAACAACTGTTATACAAGGGGATGATTTTTTCAAGATCATTCTCCAACTAAGTGTACCAACTTTATAAGGCTGGGTGGATCTCTGAAGGGCTCCAGGACACCAGGATTGTCTCACGACTTCTGCAACAGAAGAAATAATTATCTGCCAGAGCCGGATTCGAACACAGGTCCTTAGATTTAGTATTGCACCTTACCTCTGTATCTGCTCGTTCCCCCCCAAAAATATTTTGAAAACACTTTCGTTGACCTGTGTTATTAATTCCTGGAGTTAAGATACCCCTCACCTGGAACTTGGAGGTATTGCGGTATGGTATCTATAAGACGCCGGCCAGGTGTAGCAGCTCAGGTGTACCTTGGATCGTCTTTATAGTATATACAAGAGCCGGGAAGAAAAAAAGGCAGTTGTTTCACCCCAATTTTTGATTACTCTAATGAAAAATATTTATAATTACTATTTAAAACTGACGAGTCTACTAAGTATAGGTAGGGGGAATACAAAATGGCGGATGTTTCAAAACCTTAAAAAAAACATTAATTCTTCATTCGGAGCTCTATATCTTAAATACTACCAACAACAATAGAAAATCTAAGAGAGCATCATTTAAAATAGAGTAAGTATTTGCTAAAATGTTAGCCCTGATAGAGCTATTCATGTTTAATAGTTCTTGAGATATAGCTATTAAAAAGCAACATTTCATAAAATGTACTGAAATATCAAATCACTAAAGTAGTTAGTGAATATATTTTGAGAAATCTATATCTCAATAACCATCCGACGTACAAATGTTTATTAGCACTCAAATTAAAGCTAAATAATTTTACTACAAAGTAGTTTATTACCTTTTCCTTCGTAGGAATAGTAGTTTTCATGATCGCATATAAGATATCTGCCGGCACACAAATTAAAGCTAGTTATATATACTATAAAATACTATATAACTTTTATCTTTGTGGGAGTAGTAGTTTTTATGGTATTTGACAAAATAAACACACAAAATATTAATTTCTAGGTGTTCCCATAAAATGTTAGATTTTTGAAAAATAAATCTCTAGACCCATAAGACGCTCATACGTCTGCCAAAACTCAAAATAAAGGAAATTTAACTTACTATAAAGTAGTTTATGACACTTATCTTCATAGGTGTAGTAGTTTTTATGATATTAACATATGAATATAAATTTGGCAAATGAAAATTTGTCCTAACAACTATAAATCAATTTATTTCAGCAAATTTCATGAAAACTACTATTCCTACGAAGGTAAAGGTCATTAACATCTTTATAGCTCATTAAACTAGCTTTAATTTGAGTGCTAATAGACATCTGTACATCAAATGGCTTTTGAGATATAGATTTTTCAAAATAAATTCACTAACTACTGATCTTTCAGTAAGTTTTATACATTTGAATGAAATGTTGCTTTTTTATGAAAAGCAACTATTGAACGTAAATAGCTCTATTAGGGCTTACATTTTAGCACATTTACTCTACTTTAAATGAAGCTCAATTAAATTTTCTATTGTTGTTAGTAGTTGTAAAGATATAGATTTTTACATTTTTTATTCCCTTTACCTATACTTGGCAGACTCAATAATATTGACAAGTAATTATACATAGTTTTCATATATCGAAATTACTCTTTCGATATATTTCATCTTGAACAGCTCTGATGAAGCTTGGCAAAGTTAGGCAAAACGTAAGTAAATAAATAGTTGTTAACTATTTTTTGTTTCCTTTGTACCGCACTTCTGATCATCTAGAGTGTAGAGTTTATTCATATATGTGAGTTTAGAAAAAAAAAATCTTAGGAGGAAAAGAAAAACAAATGTTAGGAAAGAAAAAAAAATGTTTTTTTCTGTTATTGTAGAAATTCATATTTTAAAATTTCTAGTGGTGGGTATAACGAATATATTTTTTTTCCTGCCAAGAATACAACAGTTTAACAAAAGAACAGAGCAATAACGCAGATCGGTAACCACCCGATCTGGTTTCAGCTTTTTCAGTTCAAATCGAATGTTTTAATTTTTTCTCCTTTGGTTGTTTACATTTTTTAAAAAATATTCTCAGTTTATCCATTCTTTATTATTACTAACAATAAAAACTGTAAACAGTAATTATGAAACTCAAAATTTGACATTTAAAACCAGTAATATTTTCACAGCTTACATCCCAACCCATCCTAACACTATCCTCACCATGTATGTCGATGAAACATGTCACCACGCTTGAAAAATGGTGCCAAAACTGGAGGATTAAAATTAATTCCAATAAATCCCACCAAATCACATTTACCCATCGTCGTAAGCCCACGACTTCTTGCCCTACAGTATCCTTTAATAATATTTCTCTGTCGAACAGATCCGTTACTTAGGAATACATCTGGACAAACGACTGACATGGAATCCTCATACAAGACTAACAAGACAAGAAACTGCTCGTCGATTCCGACCATTGCAACATTTACTAGACAAACGGTCTAAATTGCCAATCCATTACACAGGACTGATCTACATGGCAATTATAAGGCCTATCTGGACAGACGGAGTTGAGCTTTGGGGCTCCACTAAATCATCAAATTCCTCCCGAATCAAATCCTTACAGTCCAAAATCCTTCGTGAAATCCTCAATGCTCCTTACTTTGTCACAAATAAAATCATACATAAAGACCTTAATGTTCCCTATGTAACCGATCTAGCCCGAACCAGATATCACTCCTTCCATTATTAACTCTCTAACCACTCAAACCAACTCGTTTCTAACCTGGCTTCTCCTTCATTACCTTATAATCCTCCTAGGCGTCTGAAAAGAAGATGGCTTCGAGATCTCCTCTAGAAATGTTATTGGAGTTTTATTAGTGGGTAGATAATGAGTAAATATCTGGAGCAGATATGGTCATTTATTGAATCAAAATCAGTTATTGGCAATCATTGAAGTAAGAAAATACCCAGTCAAATATTTCTTTAGTCTTTTTTGTGATTGATTTATTTATTAGTTCATCTGGTAAACAGATATGGTTCATTATGTATATGGATATAGGATATTAAAAACAAACATCGGCAATAAAGATTTTCCTAATATATAGTACTTGAAAAATAAACTAGCTGTGATTAGTTCTGGTTTTATTTTAGTTTTTTCCTTCAGCTTTTTTCGAACACCGTAACAATAACACTTTTAGAGTAACTTTGCTAGACAATGCAGTGTCATGAATTATGTTGATTTCAAGAAGATATCAAAAGAAATAATTCTCAATTATGTTATTATAGTTTTGAACCTAAATATAATCCATAAAATAGACGAAAAGGCGAAACATGATAAAATTAGACTATGCTTAAACTCGCAGAAACTCCACTAACTTACAAAAGGCGATTCGAATCCGCTTAGGCAAAGACTCTACTAAGACTCAGTGGGCACTGCTGCACGTGGTTGGTCTTTACAATGATTTGTCTGACCAATCGTAATTAAATGTTGCAGTTAGAACTGTCCTCAGGGACTTGATAACTGTAGGTAGAAATTCGATAGATTTATTATAAAATCTGTGGGAGATCTTTTAAAAATTTAGAGCAATCCGTGTATTAATGTCTTAAAGCCATCCCGGAAACAAATTGCTAAGGTAACCGATTTGATGAATGAACTGAGGTATTGTGTTAAGGGGTGAATGAATTGAATAGATGAAGTCATCAATCTAAATTCAGCATACAGTCTGCCATCCCAATCTGTTTTACATCCTTCCCGTTTTAATATATCACAGCGTAGTATTAGAACGGGATAAGTCATAACTCGAATGAATGAAACATATTTTAAAAAAAAATCAATGAATTGGATCTATTCAAACGATTCAGATCACATAGGACAATAGAAAAAGTACTCCTCAGTCGAAGCCTGCGTACAATCATAGCTATAAACTAAATAAATAAATTGGAAGAATATAGTTGACCGTATGAAGCTGGAAGGAAGATAGTCCGGGATATAAATATATGGCGGTCGATAAAGGTATCAAAATAGTAGAAGAAAACTATTTATTGTCTATTTTCGTCACTCACGATTCAACCCACAAGTTTAAATTACATAAGTTATGCTCAGTATACACCGCCGAACTCCACGCGATAGCATCAGCCCTCCATTTTTGCTTTTCAATAATTCAGAAGACTATAGTAATAATCTCAGATTCGTTGAGCTCTCTAAAAAGTTTGAGAAACATGTACCCCGAACATCCACTCATCATAAGAATTCAATCTTTTCTTCTAAAATTATCACAGCAAGGTAAATCCAATATTTTCATATGGGCTCCAAGCTACATTGGTATTATTGGTAACGACCTCGCAGACAAAGCTGCCAGAGAGGCGCTCACGCTCCCTGGCCAAGGCACCGCCGTTCTTACCCCATCAAGACTCAGTACACCCCTTAAATTACAAATATTAGAAAAATGGCAGGCCAAGTGGGATGAAAG
>NW_027104663.1:103031-120232 GCF_000696795.3 Halyomorpha halys | reverse complement strand
TTTTTATTTTTTTTTTTTTTACTTTTATCATGCCATAGGCATTGATGACCAGAGGGTTTTACGCCTTTAAGCAACAATCAACAACAACAACTATTTATTGTAGACCGACGTTTCACTCTTTGATTTTATCCCTTTCGTTTCGATTCACCTATTGTAATATTAGATAAGATATATTAGATTATTAGATGTTTCTATCAGTTTATCTATCTATAAATTATAAAAAATCGAAATTGAAAGGGTAATCAATGAAAGCAGAAGAAATGAAAAAAAATCTACCTGACTTTCTCAACCTCTTTAGTTGTCATATTTGTTTCAATCTGACAGGTACTTCCTCCTTATGTTTATTTGTTATTTTTATAAATTTTCTTAGTATTTCCCTTTTACATATTACTATCCCTTACCTATGCCATGTTTACTTCACCTATCTGTTTTAACTTTTACACTCACACTACTCTTTACCATATTATTTTTCTACAATTTATTTGCCTGGATCTTTATTTAGAACTTTACCACCACTAGATGTATTTATTTGTAACTAGATTCTAGTTCGCCTACATGTATACTTCCTTATATTATTATAATTTCTTTTTTATACACTTTATAAACATAACAATTGATTTGAAATAGTTTTTATTTTAGATGAATGAAATATGGTCCGGGTGTGGTAAAAAAAAAAACTCAATTAGTAGATAATTATACTATTTGAGTTTTTTTTTACCGCACCCGGACCATATTCCATTCATCTATACACACGGTCAATCAATAATCTTCCAGTTTTTATTTTAATGTTTGGTAAATTCTATGATATTTTCATCTTGTTTTTTTATTTAGTCCTACAAAGTGAGGTGAAATGTTAGTTAACAATAAATAGTTTTTACTGTTTTGATACCTTTATTGACAGCTAACTGGACTATCTTCCTACAAAAATACATATCCTTTATGAAATCAACAAGTCAATCATTTAAAATAATATGGTATTTATGTTATAAGAAACAAAACATGGCATTGATCGCTCACATGTTAATCAACTGAGATCTTTCCAGTGTAGCCCTACATATTTGCTAAGAGCTCTCCGGAGAGCAGGTCCGCTGATCAACTCATCTTATTCTAATTCCACTATACTTGTGACATGTTCCTAAGAAGTGAATGGTATCTTCCATAGCTTCGGAGTTAGATCTCGGGCAGTTATGGATATATATACATATTTTTCCACTTAAACTGATTCATTCCGTTTTATCCAAGAAAATGGACCTCATAGATATCAGATCATAATTATCATTTAAAAATGGCGTCTCTGTTTCAACCTTCATATTATGAACCCTTTCATAGGAATAAGATTACCCGATGTCGTAAATGAGTAATAATTTCCAATTTTGATATTCACAGTTGTTTTTGCCATGTATATTAATTAAAATGTAAATATTTTTAAGTAGGCAGTTAATAGATTTAATTACATTATAAGAATGTTTTGTTTTAAATGGAGGGAATTATAGTTGTGGTAATGTTTATTTGGTGAAAAACCGATTTGGAAGATTATCTGCCAAAACAATACTACACACTATTACTGGTGGCCAAAGGTCAGAAGGCTAAGTATAGTCGCCCTGTCGACTTGGTATAGTACGGTCGCCCAGTCCCTTTACTTCACTCACCAGACCTTGCTGCGTGATTTATCGCAGCGCCGCTTCGACGTGGATTGAAAACATCGTCTCCGATCTTTCGGAACGGACTTTAGGAGCACGAACCATTGGAGTTCATTTTTGTAAAAAAGTTATAATCAGGAATTTATAAATTTCATTTCTTTCTTAATCGTGATTTTTCTAAAATCGCTAGCGTTTTTTTTTTTAGTTAACCTTTCCTGCAAAGAAACAGAGTCGGTTTGAGGTGGTTTAACAACGGTGGTTACAATATGTAGCCTACAGATCGGAAAGTTAGAGAATTCCTTTACACAGGTGTACTTTTATTTGAATTTTTTAAAATTTATTTATTGATATTTACAACTGTATAAAAAATACAACAAGTAAATTTGATCATAATGACATAATGATATGATACAGGATGTAGAGAAACTACCCAGTAGTAGAACTTTAAAAACAGTTTACAATATAAGGTCACGAGGCCATCTTCTTTTCAGACGCCTCGGAGGATTGCCAGGAATGTAAGAGGAAGCAAGGTTAGAAACTAGTGGGTTTGGGTGGTTTTTATTATGGAAGGGATAATATCGGGTTCGGGCTAAAAAAAAAAAATATATTTAAAAATTTAACTCAGCGGGCAGAGTTTGCTAAAGAAAAGTAACTATTTTTTTATCCAGTTCGGATTACTGCAGTGTTCAGTGTACCGAAGTTCGGATAACTGAGATTAGATTGTAAATTGAGTATTTTTTTCACTATAAAAACATTAAAAAACTAAAATAATAAGAAAAAAATTATATATTACCATTATGTATTTTAAAATAATTGCCCTTACCTAAACCTTATACTTAGAGAAGGATATCTATCTTCACAATAGGATGCATAGTTTTTTCTATTATATTATTAAAAATATTTTTGTTAATAAATACATTTTTTTTTAGTTTTTTTACTCTGATGAATGTAGATAGTCCAGTCTGGGTATATTGTTTGTTATTACTTTACATAGATAATTTTAACTCACTATTTTTGTGTAATAACTACAATAATATATTATGTACTTTACAGGCTAACTCTATTTGCACGGCTGTTGCCCCAAAAAAATAAATAAATCATTATTAGGTATTTAAATATTTATTGACTAATTATTATTATATAAGAATAATAAGCAATTGTCTAACTGGTCTTAGTGTGCTATATGTGTAGCAACCCGCTTTTTCTTGAGTAAGGGCTTCTCTCACCATCAATACAATAATACATTTTAATTGATTAAAAAAAAAACCATAACTTATATGAAGAATAAAAAAAAAAATTAATTTTTCTTATCGTATTTTTCTTAAGTAGAAGAATTAAGTCAGACATTGCACAAGATGTGTTGGTAGCCATAATTCCAGGCCAGTGAGCCGCAATAGGCATAGGGCAGGCAAAGGAAGGAATTTTATGAGGGAATAATCGCTTTCACTGAATTACACTCCGTTGAGTTTTAAATGCGTAATTGTTTTTATAAGACTAATTTACGTATTGTTAATTGTCAGATTTTTCGCAGTGGCTGCTTCTTTGTTTTCATCCCATAGTAACTGGCGCCATCCAAGACGTGCCTCTCCTCTCACTTAAAAATTTTAATATTCACAATAAATGTATATTAACTATATCTCATTTTAAATCTAAACGAAATAAGAGATATTAGTTATACGAAAAACATCCATAGAGCATCAACACTTCTTTATTATTTTTACACACCTACGTTTCAGCCATTCTCCTATATTTCCATTCAGAAATTATCTTAAAATAAAAACTAATTTTCTTATTAAACAAATTTTATATCTATACAATGAAAATGCCTGTTTCAGAAAACTTTGTTATAACAAGAACATCCATTTAGTCTAAATACATCTTTATTATTTTTAAAATCCTACGTTTCAGCCATTCCGGCCATTTCCGAAAATCTTATTCACACTATCACAGCCAAACATTTGTTATCACATTATTGAAGGCCATTATGCCTTTGTTAATTTTTTATCATTAGTCTGTAATAGACGAGACAGAAGAATTGGTGATGGCAGCGCATGCGCGGGAGGTATCGGGCAGAGGGAGAGAAAAATCATATGTTCTGTCGTCGGTTGTTTTTTAATGAATGGACATTGATGTAAAGTCTAGTGTATTTTTTGGTTTCTCTGTGAGCTGAGTTAAGTTTAAAAACTGTGTATTGAGAAGTGATCTTTCTCTCTCTCTGCCACGACCAGCTGAGTGCAAGTACGTACGCGTCATTGTTCACCTTTGGACATTGATAACAATTGTATGTATTGTAATTGTAGGTTAGATTATAAGTTAGTAATAAGTACATAGATATAATTAGAATAAGTTAGGATAGGGCCTTTGTTAGTTAAGATTGTTCTTTTAATTTTACAATTAGTTTAAGTAAATCTGTAATTCAATAAACATTATAAACATATGTTTCTTGTTGTGAATATGTGAGTTAAAAAAATATTAATTAACCTTGCAATTTGAATACATTACATAATACATACATACATAAGTCAATTAACTATTATTTTCACTGTTACATTTATTACAATAATTATTTTACAATTTCTATTTTACCTAATCTCTATATCAACACTATAAAGTCTTTAGGGGAGCGCCGAGAGCCCCGGGGTATGGCATGTGGCTACGAACTCCAAGGACCCGAGTTCGAATCCGGCTGGGCAGAAAACTGTTTTCTGTTACACTGTAGCCGTGAGTCACCTCCTGTCTGTGGGTTCTTGGAGCCTTCTTGGGGTCCACCTAGCCGATTAAATTGGGTACCCTTAATTGGGTGAAAACGTGGCGGTCGAGCGTGATTCTGACCAAATCTCCTCCTTACACAACGGTTGGTATAGTAACAGTACTTCCTTACAAAGTACAGATATAGTCTTTAGGCAGTAATGTGATAAGCTATGTTTGGCTGAGCTAAAGGTAAATAAGATCCTTGAAAATGATCGGAATGGGTGAAACGTAGGAGTGTAAAAATAATAAAGAAGTGCTGAGACTATATGGATGTATTTGTTATAACTAATAATAAAATTTATCTTAAACAAGAATTTATCATAATATAGATACGATTTGTTTCATAAGAAAATTAGTTGTTATTTTTTATATTAAAGATCATTACTAAATGAAAATATAGAAGAATTTCAATGACTAGAAGAAAGAGTATAATTGTTTGTAGGTTCCTCTCTTTACTTGGATTTTTTTTCATTCAAAATATTTATTTACTCTATTAGCAATTTATAAGATGGTTATAACCGAGTTTATTCTTGTTCAAATTCAGAGTGGAGCAATCAGTAAGATTAAAAATTGTGCTAATTAACTAAGAGGAGAGCGCCCATGAGATTTTATTTACCATCAGAAAAAACTGCTGTTTGACAAACGGTCTAAACTTCCACGTTACAAAAGACTGATCTACATGACTGTAATAAGGTCAATTTGGACATACAGATTTGAGCTTTGGTGTTCCATTAAACCTTCAAATTCCTCTCGTATCCAATCCTTACAATCGAAAATCCTTCGTGAAATCCTCAATGCTCCTTACTTTTTCACAAATGAAATCGTCCATAAAGACTTTAATGTTCAGCAAATAACCGATCCACCTGAACCCGACATCAATACTTCTATTATAAACTCCCTGATCATCAAAACTTTCTCTTCTATTCCTGATAATCCTCTGAGGCACCTGAGGAAGATTGTCTCCCAACCTTCTAATGTCGAAATTTATTGGAGTGCTACTAATGGGTGGTTTCTCTACATGCCATTGTAATCTAACATCACATTTACTAGATGTATTTCTAAGTAAATACAGTTGTCAATGTCAGTAAATAAATAAAAGATTTCGGTAACTATTGTTCCTTAATTTTACAAATATAAATGATATTGGGCTTTAATAAAATAATTTTAGGTAAACATATATCAGTACTACTATAATTAAAAAAACTAAAATTAAAGAATTTCTTAGATAATTAAATATCTTTATGACCTCCTTTTAAATATTCATTTAATCGATTTTTAATTTCCTTGCGGCTAGATGAGAAAATAGATTAAGGTAAAATTAAAACGAGATTAATGATTTTTTTGACCTGAGAGTTCTACATTAAAAATTAGATTTCATCAGTGGAGCAAACAATGAGATTAAAAAATTGCGGTGATTAAATAAGTGAAGGGTGCCTATGGGATTGCCTCGGGGCTTAGCAATGCTTCGGACTGGAACAACTTAATTATTTTATTTAGCTTTAGAATGTTCTTCACAGGAGGATAGCTGTTAGGACTTATATCATTCAAAGTCCCATATAAAAATTCAATTGTGAACCAATTTTACCTGAGAATGTATATATTTTATATGAGAAATATACAGTTATAAGAAACATTTGCGCTTGTGAAATATTTCGAATAAAAGCTTTCGCAGCAAGTAAACATATTGAGTTTCACTGAGTTCAAAATTATCAGTGTACGTGTCCGTGGGTAAGACAGCTTAGTTCAAAAACGAAAAGTATTACGAAGCTGAAATTGCGAAATCAAGTAAGTACATGGCTTTTTAATGTTGATGCACTTTTTTTCGAATTTCTTAACAACTGCTCACTCTAGCAAAAATATCGTGTTAAAGTTTTATGCAAATAATGAATGATAGTGGAATTATCAAACTATATAAATAAAATTATTGTACAAACTTTCAGTGTCGATTAAACTTTTCGTGATGGAAGAATGCAGCTTCGCATTGTATTTGCCATAACTGTCTACTGTACTATAAATACTAATGGCTTTTATAGTTACAGGTAGGTACCTACCTGCGAAAATACAACTACTTTATAGTTACAGGTGCTAGTGTAAGTACAACTATTTTTTTAAGTAGGTACACGTAAGCTAGTCCTGGCACACAAACATAATTAATCAAATTTCGTATTAATTAAATGGCCTTAATTGAATGATTAATTGGCCTTCGTATATAGATACCTAATTTTGATAGACTCAGTCATTTGGGCTCAGAGGTTCTTAATTCTTCGTTCTTAATTTAACGAATTCTTAATTTTTCACGGTCACAAACGTTCCCCTTACTATATATTTCTTATATAGTAAATTTTACCGGCAACTTAAAATATACCGTAAGTAGGTACGGGTGGGCAAGTCCAGGCACACGAAAATGATTAATTGGCCTTCGATAACTAATTTTGAGAGACTTGGTCATGTGGGCTCAGAGGACCTCAAAAGATGTATTTTCGTCGAAGACGCGAATTCTCAATTTTTCACGGTCACAAACGTTCCCCTTACTATATATTTCTTATATAGTAAATTGAAGGTAAAATTGATTCAAAATTGAATTTTTAATGTGGGTCTTTAAATAATTTAAGTCCTAATTGCTATCTTTCTAATGATAAATAAACTAATTAGTTTGTTCTTGTCCGAAGTACTGCTAAGCCCCGTTGGAATGCCATACGTAGGAACTCTTATCTTATTTCATCACCACAATTTTTGATCGTTTGCTCCACTCTGAATTATTCCATTACTGAATTATACTATTACCATAATTATTCTATTACTGAATTATACTATTACCACTCTGGATTATTACTCCACCTGATTATTCTAATGATAATTTGTAACAAAATTAAATATGTATGATTTACCAGTAGAGCTAATTCATATTTTATTTAACAGACATTAAAAGTTAATAATTTATTAATGAATGCATTTCAATATTAATAAGTTAGAGTAGTTTACGTTGGACTTAAAAAATTATTTATTTTTTGTAGACAGTCCCTAGAAGCTGGTTTTTAATTAGTTAAACAATTTTTTGTTGTAGTAAAATTTAAAAAAAAAACTCAAAACCAAAACCATTAAAATAAGATTTAAATTTCAGTTCATATTTCTTTAACAATAAATATTTATTGTTAAAGAAATATGAACTGAAATTTAAAATAAGATTTAAATTTCAGTTCATATTTCTTTAACAATAAATATTTATTCTTAATTTAAAACAAATTTGATCCTTTTTTTCTCTCAACTTTATTCTTTACAACTTTTCCAACGTTTCGACCCTCAGGCCATTCTCAAGGATACCTTCATATTGTTGTCATTTTCTTTTTTCAAATCTTAAAAATGCAGGCTATTTGCCTTTGTCCCATATAACCTTTTCTATATAATTTTTTTCTTAGATTTAAGCTTTTACAAACCACTTCTCTTCTTTCCTTCATTTACGAAGAGAAGTGGTTTGTAAAAGTTTAAATCTGAGAAAAAAATTATATAGAAAAGGTTATATGGGCAACTAGCCTGCAGTTTTAAGATTTGAAAAAAGAAAATTACATCAATATGAAGGTATCCTCGAGAATGACCTGAGGGTCGAAACGTTGGAAAAGTTGTAAAGAATAAAGTTGAGAGAAAAAAAGGATCAAATTTGTTTTAAATTAAGAATAAACTAAACCATTCTCAAACAAGAATATATAAAATAATTGATCTAATAAATATTTAATTAATTTTTTTTTAATTTAATATTTTTGCTTACTTAAACAATTATCTAGTTTTTCAGGATTATTTCAAAATTCATTTATTTTTTTAATCTTTTACTACTGAATTTTGTTCTAGTTAGGAGAAATATTGTGAAAAAAATAATTAATATATTTTATTAAAATTTATTCTTAAAGAAAATGTGTAGAAAAATTTATATTTTATGGTTTAACCAATAAAAATTAAAAGGAAACTTTTTAGAAAAAAAAGGTTTGCTAACTCTCGAAATAGTTATTTCTCCTCACTTTTATATCCGATAGAAGTCCAGGATATTTTTGGTCCAGCTGAAAATTTCCGAACATAGATGACTTGACTGATAAAAGATTTTCCGGTTGAAAAGTTAGCTGTCGGATTTTTGAAGAGAGTCGTAAAGTCATTGGACCGTTTGCTTTCCAAATTAAAATCAAAAGATCAAACTCCAATTTAGCAGAGTTTGTTATACAAAGAACAACCTCAATCTTTGTTATTCTTTCAAAGGTCTAAACGTATATTTTATTAATTTTATATTTTTCATATTTGTAACACTCTCAAATAGTTTACAAGAACCTAAATTTATATATATATATATTTTTTAAGGTGTGTTATTTATTGAAGATAATTGATAAAATCTGCCACAAATTAAGGGTTTTAATTATTTGTATTAAAATATTCATATTTTGGTATTTTGTCTTGCGGTCAGGACTGTCATAAACCAAGTACATGCTCATAAAGTAAATCTTAAAATCTTAAATATCAGAATAAATCTTAAAGTTCACACTTAAAGATATTGTGGCACTTCAGATTAGGGATGGACCCTTAAAATTATTTTATGAACAACTAAGGGTTTAAAATAACAGACTTAAACCACAATGGTTCCTATTCATCCCTCTATTCTCAGTCCGCTGGTGTTCCTCAAGATAGTATCCTTGGTCCCATCCTCTACACCGTCTATACAGCTGACATTCCAACCAATCCTAACACTATCCTCACCACGTATGCCGATGACACATGTGTGCTCGGTGTTAATAATAACCCATTAATAGTATCCCAAAATCTCCAATCCCATATCACAGCCCTCGAAGAATGGTGTCGTAATTGAAGGATTAAGATAAATTCTAACAAATCCCATCAAATCATCTTTACCCTTCGTCGTAGACCTACTGACTGGCCTACATTTTCATTTAATGATGTTACTCTAACTCCTGTGGAACAGATCCGCAACCTTGGACTACATTTGGACAAACGATTAACCTGGAATCCTCACACAAGATTGAAAGGACAGGAAACTGTACGTCGATTTCGACTATTACAGCACTTACTAGACAAACGGTCTGAACATCCAACACAATACAAAAGACTGATTTACATGACTGTAATAAGGCCAATCTGGACATATGGAGTTGAGCTTTAGGGCTCCACTAAACCTTCGAATTCCTCTCGTATCCAATCCTTACAATCCGTAAGTAACCGATCTAGCCCGAACCGGATATCACATCTTTCATTATAAACTCCCTAACCACTCAAACCCCCTAGTTTCTAATCTTGCATCCTGACAATCCTCCGAGGTGCCTGAAAAGGAGATGGCCACCAGACCAGCTAATGTAAAATGTCATTAGAGTGCTACCAATGGGTAGTTTCTCTACACGCCTGTAACACTCCAATTTAACTTAGATCTGATTTACTAAATGTATTATAATGTACAGTTGTAAATAGCAATAAATAAATATTTAAAAAAAACAAATAATACACTTAAAGATATTATGGCACTTCAGATTAGGGATGGGCCCTTAAAATTATTTCATGAACAACTAAGAGTTTAAAAAAACACACTAAGGGATTAGTGTGATGAGTAAGTATTGATCAAATCTGTAGAATTTGGATGGGATAATGTTTGAAACAAATGACGTATTAAATTCATGATGTATGGTATTGTTGGTTACATATTATGGAGAAGTGACTGGTATTCGAAGGACTTCAGACTGAAAGAATTGAATACACTGGAATTTTAGCTTGCTCCTACAGTTCTACAGTTCAAGACAGACGTAACTGTTTCTTTTTTTTTGTTTTTTTTAAGGAGAGCGCACTGACTCAGCAGTAAGGTCCTGTGCTACTATCTCCATGGACCCAGGTTCGAATCAGGTCACTAACAATTATTTATTCAGTTACTATTGCTGAAAGTCAACCCTGTGGGTTCAGGAGCCCTCCTGGGGTCCACCCAGTCTCTTGAATTGGGTACCCTTAATTGGGTGAAAATCTAGCTGTCGAGCGTGATTCAGACCAAATCACCACCTTGCACAACCGTTTATCTAGTTACAGTACTTCCTTACAATGTACAGATATAGTCTTTAAGCAATAATGTGATAAGTAATGTTTGACTGTGATAAAGGTGAATAAGATCCTTGAAAATGGTCTAAATGGCTGAAACGTTAGAGTGTAAAGATAATAAAGAAGTGTTGAGACTGTATATATGTTATTGTTGTAACTATTAATCAAATTTGTCTCAAACAGGAATTTTCACAATGTACGTAAATATTAGATACAGAAAAAGCAAATAAATTTCTATAAAAAAAATTTAATATAAAAATTAAATAGTAATATGAAATAAAAAAAATATATGAAAATACAATAAAAATATAATTAATAGTGATATATTATTTTTTATTTATTTATTTATTGATATTTACAACTGTATAAAAAAAAATACAAGTAAATTTGATCATAATGACGTAATGATATGATACAGAATGTAGAGGAACTACCCAGTAGTAGAACTCTAAAAACAGTTTACAATATAAGGTCACGAGGCCAAATAGTGATATAAAAGTAAATCTCAAATGTCTAAAAAGATGAAACCCTAATTTTGAAAGCTGATAACTGAAAATCTCTTTGACTGTTATTCTACAATTGCATCTAACTGAGGACTTTTTAAAATACTTCTTTCTGATAGTTTGCCTGTTCGTTGAATGATACTATTTTTTTCTCTGACATTCATGGTACAGGAAATTATTTTCTACCTGTTTCGTGAGGGTGCTTTGGTTAAAGTAAAAAATATCCAAAAAGGAACTAAGGCCAAAAATCTCTATGAATTTTTAATTCAAGAAAAACCGTCACTAGATAATATATTTTCTACTGAAATATATTGAAACTTAACTAAACCTCTGAAACATTCAAAAACATCCAAGGAGGTTGCAAAATGAATTATCAGCAGTAAAATCGGTCGTTGTAACTTTCATTATAATTGCTGGAATTGCACGAAGGTCCTTCTTTAAACATAATTTAATTTAATTAATAAAAAAAATAAGGTGCATAATTGAACTAAGAGTAGGAAACCCGGATCACATCAAACTACATCATAAGAAACAAAACCCTCACTTTCGAGGCAAACGAACCCTGTCCATACAGCAAAAGCTATTTTAATAATGGTTTGTACCACATTCTCTTACATTGTGCAGCCTTAAAAAGAAATGACGATATATTTTAAAGGCACCACCCATATTCGTATTTTGCAGTCTTCAAAATATATTATAACAGTGACAATGAAATTAAATTAAATAGTTTACATTGTGACAAGTGTGACTGTAAATAGCATATAAATAAAGGCAAGTAAGTAATTTTTGAAACCTGATTAATACTTGTTCTTATATTATGTTTTGGTTGATTTAAAATAATTCTGATTATTATTAAGTTTAATGTTATGGAGAAAAGCATATCAAGTTATGTAAGATATCAATTATCTAGTCTGTTTTATCTTTTTATAAAGCAGCACTAGACACCAGGTTTTGTTATTAAACTATATCTTTAATGTAATGAAATTTGTACATGACTTTGTCTTTGAGAATAAACATATATTTTCAAATTCAATAAATTAGATCTTAGTTAAAATAGAGTGTTACAGGCGTGTAGAGAAACTACAAATTGGTAGCACTCTAATGACATTTTACATTAGCAGGTCTCGTGGCCATCTTTATTTTCAAGTGCCTCGGAGGATTGTCAGGAATGGAAGAGGATGTAAGGTTAGAAACTAGGGGGTTTGAGTGTTTAAGGAGTTTATAATGGAAGAAGTTATATCTGGTTCGGGTTAGATCGGTTATTTACGGATTGTAAGGATTGGATACGAGATTAATTTGATGGTTTAGTGAAGCCCCAAAGCTCAACTCCGTATGTCCACATTGACCTTATTACAGTCATCTAGATCAGTCTTTTGTAATGGTTAGACCGTTTGTCTAGTAAGTAGTGTAATAGTCGGAATCGACGTGCAGTTTCCTTTCTTTTCAGACTTGTGTGAGGATTCCTGGTTAATCGTTTGTCCAGATGTAGTCCAAGGCAGCGGATCTGTTCGACAGTGGTAAGTGGAACATTATTAAATGTAACTGTAGGGTAGTCGGTTGGTTTACGACGAATATTTACTTATTAAAAAAAATAATATTTTAACCATAAACAGTTTAATTATTTGTTAATATAATATCCTAATCGCAAGTGTGATGGAATATTTTTCAGAATTCATGCTGCTGATTTTTTAAATACTCATATTTAATTCTATCAGGGCTCTATTGCAGCAAAAGGCTTTAATTTACTCAAAACACTTTGTGACTTATTTTTAATATGCATCGACTATCCACAACCCAACTTTATTTTATTTTGAATTAATATATCTCTTCACTTCATACCCGTTTCATCTATATTTTTGTCATAATCAAAAATCAAATTATAAAATATCAAAGGATAATGAAATTCTTGCGTGACAACACTTTCAAAGCATACGCATGCTAAACTCTTGAAGTATTTTAATGTTCCTCGTGTAGGAATAATTACGTAATGTTTACGGGGCAATTACGAAGGATTAGCTCATGCAATCAACCCTTGCTAAAATATGAAGGATTGAAAGGGGCAGTATGTTTTAGCTGCAAGTAAATGCAATATATATTTAATTACATTAACATATTTCGTGCAAGACTTGATGTAAACTCGTAAGAAAAAAAACATAATAAACTTAAACGTTTCTTTTCAGAAAAACTTAAATTTTTATTTTCATTTTCTCCTATTTTAGTGAGGTATCGTATATATTGTTTTATTTTTTTACTATATTATGTCGTTTTTGTTTTTGTCTCTTCATGTTAATTTTTTTTCTTTCTCTTCCCTTCATGTGTTGTCCTAAGCCATTATTTTTTATATTCTTTCTTTTCACCTGTTAATTCTACTTTATTTCATTATGTAAAATGTAGCCAGACAAAAGCTGCTAAAATTGTTCCAATTTGTTATTCTTCTTTGTTATTCGGGGACCAAGTGTCCCAGAATAAAGATTAATTTTTCAATCAATTTCATTTCACAAAACTTAGGATAAAATATAAATACTAACATTAGTAATTGACAAAGTTATAGTAAAATTTAAATATGAAATCAAGTAATTGAGAAAGTTATAATATTTTTTTTTAAGTTTTCCTTTTTCCTACTGTAATGACGTATCATATAAATTCTTTTTTTTTTTTACTATATTATGACTTTTTTTTACTCCCTGTTTTCTTCTAAACCATTATTTATTCAAAGTCTTTTTCTTCTTCTGAACCTTTGTTTTTTTATTATTTCTTTTCACTTATTAACCCTACTTTGTTCCATCATGTACAAAATAAGTTTATGTGCCATGCTTTGTTTGGCTACATTAACTTATTATTAATACTAATATCAATAATTAACAAGGCTATAATAAAATATAAATAATAACGTAATTTAGTAAAAGTTTTTTTTGTTTTTTTTAAATAATTAATTTATTGTTATTTACAACTGTATAAAATACATACAACAAGTACATTTGCTATACTTGACATTGGAACATGATACAAACATGTGGAGAATTTACCCATTGATAGAACTCCTATAACACTTCTAGAGGAGAAGATCTCAAGGCTTTCTTCTTTTCAGACGCCTAGGAAGATTAATAAGTAATGAAGGAGAAGCTAGGATAGAAACAAGTGGATTTGGGTGGTTGGGAAGTTTATCATGGAAGGATTGGTATCTGGTTCTGGCCAAATCGGCAACATATGAGATATTGGGGTCCTGATGGATTACTTGATTTGTGACAAAGTAAGGAGCATGAAGGATTTTAGACTGTACGAATTGGATTCGGGAGGAATTTGATGGTTTAGTTGAGCCCCAAAGCTGAACTCCGTATGTCCAGATATAGTAAAAGTTAAAATATATTTTACCTTTTTTTTTTCAATGTAACTACATAACACATTGTTCCTTTTTTATTTTATAACTATGGTAGTTCAATAGTTAAAAATTTTTTTTTTCCTTTATAAGACTTGAAACTCAGGTCGAAACGTCGGCATTAAGATATAATTCTTTTGTTTATTTATATTCTTTTTGCTGATCGCACCACCGACGATCTTCAATTAATAATAATAATATTTTTAATATGATTTTTTTTTAATTTTAAAAATATGCATTCTGCAGCTTGTTTTGTAAACTAGTACTATATTTTTTTACTATTTTTTTTTTAATATCCGTTTTTGATAGTCAAATTTTCTTATCGATATATAGATATATTGGGGTCAGCTATTGAATAAAAAATCGATGTATATTTTTTTAAAAATATACGGATATTTCCATATACGAGTATATCGATATTTTTCTAATATTCCAAGACAAGAACCCAGAGCATCAAGATGTAGATTGTTTTGTAAATTGAATTTTTTAAATAAAAACATAAATACATGATAAATTGTGTAAAAGGTTTTAATTGAATAATTTTTATTAATTCTTCTTATAAACATCAGCTTATAAGAACTGTATATATGTATATATAATCAATTATCGTTGTTAAACTTCTAGAAATTGGTATTATTATTAATAATGGTATTATTTCTAATTTCGTTTTTTTCTATTATATACTTTTCTTGATAGCAGTTATAAGGACCCGTTATTTAAATACTGATTCCTTAGCTCAATATCCATGAGCTATTCGCGTGCCGACTGTACCTTTTTATTCACGTAAAGAAATTACTCCGAATGTTAATTGTATCGAATTCAGTTTGGTCGTTCTTAACGTCTTACTCTTGACAAACCCTTTTTTTAATAGCTACTTAGTAATTTCATGCTCAAGTTACAAATATACATATTAACTACGCGTTTAAACTCCGTCAAGGTTAAATGTGCCAAATTTTAGTTAATTTTTTTTGTAATTATTTTGGCATTTAAAAAAAATCTTTATTAATATCGGTGAATCATAAATTATAACACAGGCTACAGCTACTTAACCATAAGTAAATAAAACACGTTTGCAAAAACATATTAACTTTCGGTATTATAAGATAAAGGTTGAAACAAACTCCACTCAATTTGTTCTTCTCTAATAGTGCTCTAAAAAAGTTTTTTTTTCATTGGGTAATTTTGATTTCCTAATCATAATCTTTCACTGCGAAGCTTAGTATAATTTACCATTGTAAGTACTATGATATTTTAGATAGTTTTTATTTTTCATTTTCTGAAAAAAAAAAATGAAATAGGTAATAGGTATTGTATCGAAACATTCTTTATTCATTTTGAAGAAAATCAACAAATACTCGAAAGTTCAACTACTTTTGGTGCTTTCAACCAAGTAAAATGTTACTATGAGAGCTTCGGTTTTGCATATAAAAAAAAAAAAAACACAATTTTTTCAAATTTGTATTAATTTATATTAATAATAATAATGTGATAATACATCATGGGTTCAGTATTTTGTAAGCAAGTATTGTTTTTAAAACAACGGTTATACACAAGGAGGTGATGTTTTCAAGACCATGCTCAACCGCCCGCTTGTTTAGGTTACCCATTTTATGAGGTTGTGTGGACCTTAGGGAGGGATCCATGACCCACAGGGTTCACTCACAGCTACAGTGTAGCAGAAAATATTTATCTGCTCTGCCGGATTTGAACCCGGGTCCTTGGAGTTGAATGGTTAAATGTCGAAAAACTATGTATTCTCCTGTAGTTAGTAATCTTTAAAAACATGTAAAATTTTGAATTAATAAATAACAAAAACTATCAAAGAACCTATATAACATAAAAGGATAAATAAATATAATATAAAAGGAATATGTTCAGGGTGCGGCCAAAATAACTCAAATAGAATTAAAACTACTTATTGTGACCCAACGTTTCACTCTACACTCTGGGCTAATATGTATTTTACCGTCTAATTTCAAACATGAAGAAGATGGCGATGGATGCGGTCACAAGAAAACAAAAATTTTTAACAACTATTTATTTTCCGACGTTTCGCCCCACTTTGTAGAGCTTCGTCAGGGCTATTAAAGATGATAGACAGACCTTAACAGACTTTTAGTCTGCTAAATATCTTCTTCTATCTTTTAAGCTATCATCTTGAAGAGATGGAGTAGGGCGAACATCGGAAAATAAATAGTTGTTAACAATTTTTATTCTTTTTGACCGCAACCCCGACTATCTCCTTCATATTTAAAACACTTTTTATGACATATTAATATGGATGTACAATTCCCTTGTTTTAATGAAGTATATTTAGATTTTCCTCCTCTATTGAAACCAACATCTGCACATGTCAAGAATCGATACATAATCGACAATCAGCTAATAGCCTGTCAACAAACAGCAAAATTGACATATACAACAAGAAGAAAACATGGAGGATACCCCCCTCTCATGCCCGGCTTAATTTACTTGACATATTTCTGGAAATACCATATCCCTGTTACTTTTAGTCTCCTGTTAGGGCTTTTATATATATATTTTTTATATTTATTACATTTTACATATATTTAATACTTTTTTAGATCTATGTATTACTATTTTATACATATTTACTACCGTTTTTATCAATTATTTGTACTTATTACTTTTATTTTTAATTTTATATTTATTATTTCTATTTGAATGTATGCATAGTCTTGTAGATAATTCTTTTTTTATCAATTTTTTTATTTATTATTATTTCCATATTCATTAATTGTCCAATATCTTTTTGTGACTTATAACTTTTTTTTACCACACCCAGAAGGTGGTCCTTTTTATATTCCACACATGGTCAATCAACAATCTTCCGGTAAATAT
>NW_027104663.1:101963-102460 GCF_000696795.3 Halyomorpha halys | reverse complement strand
ATTTTAAATCTCTCTCTCTCTCTCTCTCTCTCTCCCCCCCTCCCTCCCTCTCCCCCACTCTCTCTCTCTCTATCAACATTGATTACCTTTAGGCTATGAATGAATATATATGTAATGGGGTTTATAAAAAAAAGTTACTGTTTTTCGACCAAATATTTCTTTAATATAAAATACGATTAATACTCAAAGTATAGTCCATTGTTACCTACCGTCATTAGCAAGACATGTCCCCCTTCATATTTATTAGTTCACGTGTTACTTCAGAGGCAGTGAGTTTTTTTTTCCATTAATGCCTTAAAATTACGAGGATTTCGTAGGACACTGTCATGTTTCTTCTTTAAAACAAATGACTTAACTGAGATTTTTTTTAAAAAGTCGAATGGGATCAAACAAGCTTAGAGAATGCTCTACAGGGATTATTAAGTATTGTTAAGTATTAAATATGATTAAAATATTAACAGTACTTTGAAATCTTGAAGTTGATAAAACGGTCATTT